>NW_010559656.1:93951-120867 GCF_000687285.1 Phaethon lepturus
GGGGGAGAAAAAATGCCCACACAGGAAAAAGGGATGCTAAATTATAGAGGAACAGTAGCATGTACGTTGTGTTCATTCCAGGTCAGAGTTCACAAGGAATTAAATCCTGGCAGAGCCTGAGTGCTTTCAGCTACCATTGGGCCAAATCCTCCCATCTTTAATGTTTCCTTAAAAAATAGCGAAGCTGCCAGTGACCTCCCAGATTACTTTTCCCCCCTTAGAAGAAGATCCGGAGTGCTAAAATGAGAAAGAGACGCGACAGAACTCTTCTGGCTTACAGACAGAGGTTTCGCGGCGTATCCCCTTCCCCTTAAAGGGGGAAAAAATCAGATGCATGAGAGCGCAAGCGAAGAGGAGAGCAAATATTTCTCATGAAAACTACAGGCAAAAGATGACTTGTTCTCCTGCTCGGTAGCAGGACAGCTTCCCCCACCGCTGGAAGCCTTGGGGCGCTTGTACACTCCTTCCCCTGGAAACGGCTGCCCCGCCGCCCCGGCTGCTGCCCGCTTGAGGCGCGATCACCGGCTCCGAACTCCAGCGCACCGGGCTGACGGGAAAGCCGAAAGGCTTTCCTGGGGTTTTTGGCTCACGACCTCTAACTTTTTGGGATGATGCCAAAGTACAGCTCTTTCTGCGCTTGTTGGCTCAGCAGCCCTAACAGACTGAACTAAAGCACAGGCCTCTGAAGGACAATTACTCATTTATGCACAGTGAGCGCACAACCTTATAACAACCAGGACAAATACAGCACTTCAGGGTCAGACTCTGCTTTTGAATAAACATGAAGTGAATAGCACAGAGTGCATGTCATTTAGACATTTTTGAGCACGTCAACAAAGCGCACGTGCTTACACAGAAAAGGAAACCTTACCCCCACTTGACATAACACAGCAAATATTGCTCAGTCGTACTCTATTTCTGCATGGCATTTGTTACATCGAAAGGGAGAAATCTTCGCTACCGAATACGGCTGTCCAAGAGACACCTTGATTCAGAGAACTGAGTTCATACACTGACAGGCAGTGGGATGGTTCCTCAAAACCCCTCTGGAAAAGTCGCAGGATAAATAGAGAACACTTGGATCCCAAATTTATGTAGAAATATAAAATACTAACTCCAGCCAGGCTGGGCAGCCCTTGCCAAAGCCTGATTGGCGTTAGGCGATTTTGGCAACGTTGCTTCCAAAGATTTCAATGGAAGCCCAGGCAACTGGAAATTAAGCGTAAAAAAATTATATGGACTAGCATCTACCTTTAAGCCCTTGTGCAGCAGAAGAGGTCAACCAGGTAGCTGTTATTCTAAAGGCAAGAAGGTGTATTTAAAAGCAGTTTTAAAAGCTTGTGCTGATTTTGGCTGGGATAGAGCTAATTTTTTTCATAGTAGCTGTTATGGGGCTGTGTTTTGGATTTGTGCTGAAAACACTGTTGATAGTACAGGGATGTTTTCGTTACTGCTGAGCAGTGCTTACACAGGGTCAAGGCCCCTTCTGCTCCTCACACCACCCCAGCAGCGAGGAGGCTGGGGGTGCACAAGAAGTTGGGAAGGGACCCAGCTGGGACGGCTGGCCCCAACTGGCCAAAGGGGTATTCCACGCCATATGACGTCATGCTCAGCAGGTAAAGCCGGGGGAAGAAGGAGGAACGGGGGGGATCTTCAGAGTGATAGCGTTTGTCTTCCCAAGTATGCCTTCCCTCCATCCATTATGCGTGATGGAGCCCTGCTTCCCTGGAGGTGGCTGAACACCTGCTGCCCATGGGGAGTGGTGAATGGATTCCTTGGTTTGCTTTGCTGGCATATACAGCTTTTGCTTTACCTAAACTGAATTTCTCTCAACCCACAAGTCTTCCTCACTTTTACCCTTCTGATTCTCTCCCTCATCCTACTGGGGGGGAGTGAGTGAGCAGCTGTGTGGGGCTTAGTTGCCGGCTGGGGTTAAACCATAACAAAGCTTTATAAAAAGGAAATACTGATATAGAAGATATTATGAAACCTCACCTGGCTAACAGCTTATTCTAAAAAGCCATACCAAGGAAGTAAAAAAAGCCAGTGAGCATGGAAAACCAGGAAAAAAAAGCGTAGCATCGGAGGTTCTGTCATTGCAGCTAATTTCTGTATTCGTTATTCATTAAGTCTTTTGTCTACATCTACTGATAAAAGGCTTTAATCTCTACACTTCAATTCCAAATCTCTATGAATGACAATTTAAGGCATTTTATGTACCCCGTACTTTTAAAAATGTGGTAATTAAAATAATCTGTTTTACACTTATTAAAAATAAATTATTGCATATTTTAATGTTTTTCCTCCCTGCAACTTTTTCTTAATTAGTTATTTAAAGTGCGTTGAAAATCCCAAGCCAATACATTTCAATATTCATTTTTCTATTTCAATTTTTCAAACAAGAAGAAAAGTTCCCCTCTTTAAGCTGAAAATTCAATTTAAAAAGCAGATTAAATACTCATTGGTGTTATTTTATATCGTTCACAGAGAGGGGTTTTTTCTTTCAATATTTATTAATTACGACAATCTTGCATGTACCCATTATCTTACAGATATTAGCATTTTTCATCTGAAAGGATCTTTAAGAGCTTTAACAAATGGACACTTTTGTAACTAAGATGAGGGACTGATTCATCACTCAAACCCAAACCTCTCTGGAACAGAAATACTTCAACTGTTAAAAAGTCCATAGCAATGCTATGAAAAGCAGCAGAGTGCCTTAGTGAACATTAGCAGAATTTAGCACAACATAGTCCCATTCCCTCTTGTTCCCATTGGATCCTAAGGTAAAATTCATAAAGTAAATAAATCAACTGTCAAGGCTGATTGGCAAAGTTCAGCTCCTGTTGAACTCTGAGATATCAGGCCTTGTATCCCTAAATAAAGGATTAGTAAACTGCATGTTCCCAAATTAGAAGTGGTTACACATTATTTACATAACTTAGCAGCACATACTTTCAATTATGTTGCTCTTTTACTCTCTGAAGAGTGCTGTCACAAAGCCTTCTAGTAGACTACTTCAGTATTAGCAAAATTACCAAAAATACTGCCAAAGACTGACTGCCATACCAGACAAGATCCTCAGCACTTGTCAGCAGGTTTTAGCTGTATGCCATGGTCACACAGCAGTGCTTCAACAGAGACATTCAGTCCAGCAAAGTGCTATCAACCAAGCTTACAGGGTCCAATGCAGAGACACAACTCAATCTGTACTGATGCCTGTCAGACCATAAATACAACTGGACAAACTCCATATGGGCTGAAAAATTCAAATTAATATATTGCAAAACATCCATGAAGTTCTTTGGCATTCTTCAGTTAGTTTTTTTAAGGCTCTTCTACACTTTATATATAGACAGATGCCACAGAAGTGTTTTATTAGCATACACGTACAATCATATGTGATTTAAATGTAATTGCAATTACAGACTTTGTTAAGAAAGTTCCAGCAGAAGACAGAAGTGTACTCTCAGCTCAGCTGGAACTGAAGTAATCACTACACAGCGTGGAAAGGTAAGAACAATGAGCTCAGTAAGCTTATGCAGAAAGCAACTGAGTTTAAGGAGTCCCTCCACACCTTTAATTTTTTTTTTTTTTTTTTTTTTTTTTCTCCTCTCTGTGACTTTCCCTGTCTTTCCACCATGGCATAGTGTAAACTAACTTTTTCCAAAGTTAGGCACATGCTGTACTGGGTTTGGCTGGGATTGAGTTAATTTTCTTATGCCTAGAGGCATTAATGTTCAGCATGGCATGCTTTTTCTGCAACACTCAAAAAATACATATATTCCATAATTTCTGTTTTTCTAACTCACATGCCATTAGAACAGCCACTGTTCCTCGTGTCATCTTTTGTTCACATGATATTGGTGATGACTGAAATATCTCTCATTCAGCCAGTCTGTCTCCAGGCTTTCAGGTAGATGTCCAATCAAAGTTTGGTTTGCTTTTTTCCCCCCTTCATCTACTCCACTATTTTTGCCAGTGCAGACTGGTGTATTACTCATGTTGAAAGTAAGACGGTGAAACATGACAGCACTGCCTTGACACAGGGTGTTTCCCAATCTCCAGCATAATTTTTATTGCTTGCACTGTTTAATAGCTTCCTAATAAATACTGTCTCGCTCTTTCATGCTAATCATCTCATATAGTGAGTAGTGTATGCTAGTCTCTCTTCAGTTGGCTTAATCTCTTCAGGGTTTGCCTGGTAAAGTATCTTTTCATGCAGAACCCAGTTTCATTTGGGATAAAATGCCACAACTAAAGATGAAACCTTTATGTAATTGGTGAAAATGACATTGCAGCGATTTACAAATTTGAATTTCTTCAGTTCCTATGTCTCCTTCCTGATTTTGATATGTAGTTGCCAAGAAACTTTACAATTTTATACAGAGAACATCTTCAGAAACCTAAAATAGGCTGCTGTCGGACTCAAAATTTTTATCAGTTCTTCAGTAAATATTAAGACCAGATTCCTAGGGAAATTCATTCCTCTTTAGTTTTCACCCTCATAAGCTTCCTTTACTCCTTTCCTATGAAGTGTGACCAGTATCTGAAAGAGGAAGCAGTTTTCCAAAGTCTACTTTAGAAAGGAGAAACAGAGATAATCCAGTACATGCATGCACATGTATATATAGCAATGGAAACTCCATGTCAAACTGACATTCTACATTTCTGTCACTCCTGCGCTGGAGTTGCAAAGTCCCAGGAAGCAGTACAAGCCAAACAGCAGTGAATGTCCACTTCTGAGGGGTACCACAGAAGACAGCAACAGGAAAATCAGATTTATACAGCGATAAATTCCTTGTTAGGAGTGAAGAGGGCTCTAGTCTAACCTCCCAGAAACTAACTGCTATCACCTACCATATCCTGATTAACTAATCACAGCAATCCTCTTTGCTCATGCTGTGAGCACATGGGATAGATAGCCTTCCTGATTCCCAGGGCTAATGGTAAAAAGGCATAGCAAAAGAACCCTGGTTAAGTTTTGTCCAAATTGGAATGCAATACTGCCAGACAATTTGCCAGAAGTACACATTGCAACAAAAGAGAAAATAAGAGTTTTATAAGTCTATGACATTGCCCGATAACCAACACGTTTTCTCAGTCTTCATCCTGATCTCCTTTCAAAAATGCATCAGCTGCTTCTTCACTCCTAGAGGCTTTCTCCATAGTTCAAGTGAGATGGTCAAGCTGTACGTATGTGACAGAGCACACTATATCCACAAAAAAGATTCTTAAGCCCAACCATGTGCCCAGAGCAGCAGGGATTTTTACTTTATATGATCAACATGTTATTCCTACTTTTAACTCCAACATAACCCCCAATAATTTTGCAACTGTATCTCAAACATAGTACTCTATGGAAAAAAAAAAGTAGCTAGAAGACCTGGTTGGCTCAACAAGGATTAGAACTGGACCCAACATTTCAGCCTAATGCAGGTTAATACAGCTGAAGATCTGAATTTTAAACTTTTAATATCTACACTGTGACTGACTGTCCACTCCATTAATTCCGTAAATTGACAACACTGAATGGGAGCAGAAACCTGCAGATCTCAATGCCAAATCAAAGCCAAATATATCGACTGTCATCGTAATGTCTCTATTCATGAAAAGGGGGGGGGCGGTACACATGTGCACATAGAATTTGCCTACAGCATACAGAGTATCTTATTCTATAGGAATTATACTGTTGCAAAGCAGAGCTAGGAAAGCATTACACTAAGGCTATGTCCCTGTGGAAATACTGCATGAAAAGGCTTTTTATTTTTAAAGATAAATTACATTTCTTGTATAATTGAGTCACACTTTTCATGTAGCACTCAGCCTAGGGATGTCTACAGGAGAAAAGAACAATATCTTACTAAATTCCTTTTAGGATCATTAAATTTAGATCACAAAACTCTCACAGGCATGCAATTCCAAACATGTCACAGAAACAAAAGGAACAACAACAAAAAATGACAAGCCTTCCTTACACTATTTTCCTTCTATACAATGATGTTTAAGGTAGCAAAGTGTTAATGAATTCAGTGCAATGTATCATGCATTGTGTTAGAACTTTTATATTGTTGAAAAATTGTCATATTTGGCTAGGCAGCTGCAAGGAGGAAGAAAAAAGCTCTGACAATATCTAATTGAGTCTATTTTTACTGTCTTTCAGATAACATTGTTAGAATTATGTACTGTACATATTTCTTATTTTTAGTTTCATATACCCTCCCCCCTCTTCACAGCCCTTCACTGCAACAGTATTTTACTACTGCTGATATAAATCCAGGTCATTGTCACAAAAGTAGTGAGTCCTATTCTGTAATATTGAAATGGGGCTACAGGCTGTTATGTAAATCACTATTAATAACAATATTCAGGACATGTGCCTCTTAAAAGCTGGTCCTTCTTTAGAATGCTGACTGGGACACAAAAGCTTCAAGCTCCGTTTCTTCCTTTATCACATGCTTCCTGGGCATTTTCAAGCTAAACATTTCGTATCTCTTGCTCCTTTCTATAAAATGGCAATAGCAGAAATGTTTTCTTTCTTTCTGCCTTTTGAAATCATGAATGCTTCAATGCAAAGCCTGCCTTTTCCATATATATCACACCCAGTGTAACTGCTCCAACTCATAAACGTACACAAAATTTCAGGTATTGGTATGGGATACTTGTAGGGCTTTCAACCACAACAATTTTACATCTCTCGTCCTTGCCCAATCAGCCTATTCTCAGCCTTTTCACTTGTGATTTTTCATGAGTCTCCCAAGCCTTCATAGTCTTGTAGGAACATCAGGTAAGTAGGTTAGTCACAGACAGAACCATTCTCTCCAAGGCTAGAGAACGCATGTCTGGAGCCTCACCCTTTGCAGTAGCCTGGTTCCCCACTTGAACTAGCTAGGTGCGTTGCATGACACTAACCAGGACTGTCAGGAGCAAGAATTTCAGACTGATAGAAAGTCTTCTTAAAAGGAATCAAATTGCCTGGGATGCACACGCCAAGCAGCAACACCATTGCAAAAGCACAGGTGGAGAAAGTTACTCTTCTGCACAGCCAGCCGAGAGGACTGGTCCTTCAACTTGTGCAAATGTAGATACCGTATCCTGCTTCCATGCAGGAGAAACAGCACACTAAACTAGAAAAAGCAAGCCAGGCAGGTCAGATAGCTTCTAGTCCCCATACAGAGATGCATTTATTTAAAATCACTACTATTCTCAAAAAATATCCCACAATTTAACAACAACAAAAACCCCACACCAATACTACCACCCCCACACACTGTTATTTAAGTGTATTTTTGGACCCACAGGTTCATGGCACAGACTTTTGGGAACAGGATCCTTGATGAAAGTTTTAACCAGTCATGATCCAAGAGAGCGTTTAGCTGTATGTATACTGGGGTGACTATCAAAAGCTGGGGTCCACGATGCTTTGGAGGAAAACATGTATTGAGAAGCAGCAGAATTTATTTCAGGGCCAAGGTACAGAAGACAATAAAGTCAAGAGGAGTTTAAAGATGGGAAAGCAAACCACTTTGCAGAAATTACAAACACTTCTCAGATTCCTTACTTTGAGTTTGTGTGACTTCTCTGGTTAGCTATTAGCTCTACCAAGCTTTTTCCCCAGAAATTACAGGAAAAAGGTCTCCTCTTGCACTTTGATGAATGTGTATTCATGTGGGTAAATTGAAACACTGAGCAAGAAGTCGAAGCTCCAGAAACTGAAACTAGTGCATTTAATGGGGGAAAAAAAAAAAATACTTTTTTCCCTTCCAACAACAGAAACATTGAGTTTAGAATGAACAGCAAGATATCATTTTGCAGAAAACTAACAAAGTAAAATACAAATTCCCTATACCTCCTCCTTGTCCCCTTCCCTCACCCTCCAACTCAGTCTTCTATAAAAACATATTGTTTTTTGTGTGACATCCCACATTCTCATCATAGAAACCTAGTATTGAAGCATTGTTCTGCATGACTCAAGCTTCTGTAAGCTCTTAGGTGCCCATGGGGACACTGATTATTAGATGAACAGGAGTGAAAAAAGGAATGAAAATAGAACTTGGAGAGCATGGCACTCTCAGGGAAGAATAGTTGGGACCTAATGAGGAGCTGTACCTGTGAAACCTAATAGCCAGAACAAAATTAGCCATTCAGGGTGACTTACTCAAAATAGTTCTTACAGCAGTTTTAACAGCAGAAGTGCTCCAAACCATTATAAAGTGCAGCTGTAGACACAAGTAACAAATGCATGAGTTAGTAGACCTGCTCCTCTGTTACAGATGCCCAGAGGCTATGGTCAGACATCCAGGACATGAAAATGGATACACCATATAATCAAGACCATAATGCCCACGGCATTCACTTCCATTTAGCCTGCAGGCTTCTGAAAATAGAGGGAAAAGCCTAGTTGATTATGGGAACTGGCATTATATATGTATTGCCAAAGAGAGCAAAATTCTCTAATATGATAACACCACATTTCATTTTTCATGAGTTTCCCGATTTACAGTGCATAACATGCTGGTCTGAACAGATGGATTTAGGAATCAATTGGCTTGTGCGCAAACTCTCTTCTGTTATTAAAAAAACAGTAGAATTTTCATGTGTGGATCTACACAAAGACTAAAAACAGAATGACACCAATTTTGTAGGCTGAACTATAATAACCTTAACACAGATTCTGCCCATGCCTCTCTGCCTGTTCTCAGCAGAGGTGAGGACTGGTCTCATGTGAAGAGTTTTTTAAAAAACAAATCAAACCTGCTTGACACTACCATTTACAGTGTCATGTTACTATGTGACTGCATATAAAACAGTAACTGCTAATGACAAAAAAACCAGAAATACTTAGTACAGGAGATTTCCACTTGCTGAATGTAGGACGAGCTGTAGCCTTGTAATGATTACTGTAACATTTATTATTAATAGTATATTTTTGGAAATAAAAGGATATGTCAAGTTTTTTTGCGCAATATCTAGCCTGACCTTTAACTGTCTACTGTCCATACTCAAGAATATGGTTTAACATGGGAAAGTAAGCACCCTGTTATAGTAATTTTATGTTTATTTCCAAGCTACATACAGGATAACCATATGCGCAAGCCTCCTGCAGAAGCAGAGAACATGAGAATGCTATCCAGACCCTCAGCTCCTGGCCTCATAGCTGCACACTTCATATAAGGCCTTCTCACAAGCAGTTAAACTTCCATATTGGAAACGCTAATTTCCTTCCATAGGGCTCATGGAAGGACGTTCTAGTCTCTTACTGCTCTTAAGGTTAGGTTTGCTACTGATTTTCAGCCTGAACTCGCACCGTTTTTTCCCCGAGTGTTCGGCATTCTTGCATCTTCACTTCCTCTATACAGACTGCTTCCTCTGTTGTTCAATTTTCCCTCCCTAGCTCTTTTTTCCTTCCTGTCCCCCATGCTGTCCCTTAAGAGTTTCTTGGGTAAATTACTGTTTCCAAGGACCTACTTGACAGCAAATTATTCATTTCCATTTTGCACAATTATGCAAGTAATTTATTTAAGCATCCTGTTGAATGTGTGTACATATAACACACACAATTGTTACTAGTAACTGAATTATCAAACAGCTCAACACGACACAAGCAAAAACAGAGACTTCATTTTTGTGTCAGTGAGAACACGCTCACTAAGGCAGAAAAATACTTTTTGGCTCTTGGTTTTGTTGATAGCAAAGTCAGTTTTCAGAGCAGTTCTGCAGGACATATCCTTCCACAGTGGAGCTGCAGAAGCAAGATATCTTCTCTGAAATGTCTCTGCTTCTGGCAATTGTCAAAGAAAACACACTGGACTAAACACACCATTCATTTGCCCCGGCATGTGTCATGCTAGCAGTTCTTACAACAGAGTTGCAATACTGGACCAACGCTCAGGTTTGTGAACAAATTCTGCCATGAGTGTCAGTCCCACAACATCCTTCATTTTGAGAACTACCCGTAATAAAATTAGCAGAGACTGATTATAAATTCTTCTCTCTCAAGTAAACACTGAAAAATCATTGCAAGAAAACAAGGACATCCATAAAGGGTCAAAGTTTCAAAGAAGCATATGTAGCAGGAAGTAACCATCTCTCTCTTGTGCTCCCTGTTTATAATCCAGGAAACACTGGTAGGGAATCAAAGATGTACTAGAAAGTAAACTCAATTTTAAAACAACAGAAACCAAGATGAACTTTATAAGCCAATGGACAATCCATCTTGAAAACCCAGAAAAATTAAGCCTCGTGCATGGTTTGAGGCTTTATGAAATTTACACTCTTAATGTTTAAAATTATGCAACTACTGCAAGGCCTCCCTCTACCTCTTTTGGAAAGTGTAATACAAAACCTTCACCAAAGGAGACTGTGATCTTGTCTCCTTTACAGAGACAAATAATTTCCCCATACTCCATTTAAGAAAGTTCTATTTTACAGGTCAGCTTTGATTGCAATACATGCCCATTTTGTAAAGGGCTATAATTCAGGCCAGCTAGACTAGCGGATGAGCTGCAGCAGAATAAAGAGATTATCCTGGTTATTTGAGGGAAAGAAGTTCATCTGGCAGCTCCATCCAATTAATAAAACATGTATTTTGCATATTGAGACTGCCTTCATTTCTCTTGCCCTTTGCATTTCACAGGCCATTACAGCCAAGTTGCCTTTTTTTTTTTTTAATTTTCCTTCCCTCTGTTCACTTCCTCACTTCCCATGTACTACTGTTCTCCTAACTTTCTGTATACTCTGTATTGTCCACCTTCCTCTTTGCCACATGGTATCTCACTGGGGATCCACCTCATTTTCTGTACTTTGTCTTCGTCTTTAGAGAAGTCCCCACATAACCTAGTCCTCCTTCCAGGAGCTTCCCATTCCTACCATGTCCTCATGGGCCTCCAGCCTGATAACCACCTTTTTTCACACACAGCAAAGAGCACCCCTCTGGATTGCAGTCTGCTCCCCTCTACAGCAGGGCTCTGGATAGTCACAGCACTGGGGTGTCCTATGCTTTCTGAAGGCAAGCAGCAAGACCTGTGGCCTACAGGCCAGGTCCTTCTCTACCAGGAGGGAGTGCGAGCATGTCACCACTGCTTTGATGTGCCACAGGTTCCCCAGACAGGGAGCCAGAAATGCACTCCAACTGTGTTTTTTAACCAGGGGTCTTACAGTCTGTATAGGGGTCTCCCAAATTGCCCTGCACAGCAGCAGTTTTGGAGCATGTGTACTAAAAACTAGACTTTTCCATGTAGTATAGCCCAAGAAAGAGAAGAGGAGAAGGAGAAACCAACACCCATCACTGATCCCCAAATTCTGCTCCCACTGAAGTCAGAACGGTCTTCAGGCTCAGGTCATCTGGTTTGAAGCCCCAAAAGATCATTGACCAAATTCACGTTATGACTGCTTTGCCATTCAACACTTCCTCTTCTCACCAAGACACACATTCTGTACTAGAGCTTACAAAAAAACCAAAACTCATCTATGTTGACTCCGTGCATCTGCATCCAGAAGGGGTGGCTTTTGTCCTTTTGCGCTGCTCAAAAACAAAGCGGAGAATCTTCCCCATTTATTGATTTCAGGACCCTCAAGGTTTTGAAATAACATCTTTGCCTTTCAAGCTGGAAGGGCTAGAAGCCACAGCATAGAAGTAAAAAAAAAAAAAAAAAAAGACAGATCTTTATCAACTATTCAACTACTTTACAGAACCTTTCCCTCGGCGGTTCAGAATCGATCTGCAGAGTGTGCTCCACTTGTGTTTGCCTTTCACAGCCATTAGAGCAGGGAAGCTCTACGTGCACTCGGGCTCTGCTGCGGGGGCAGGCGGGGCCTCGCCAGCTGCGCGCGCCCCAGCTCCTACCGCAGCCCCGCGGAGTCAGGCTGCCACTGCACGGAAATAAGCAAAGGCCTGGTCAGAGGCCTGGCCTGAGGCCTACCCTGGGTAAAGGGGAAAAAGCATCACAAAGATCAGAGACAGCCCAAACGCCCACGCTCCAAGCTGCTCCTTTACACCTCAGAAAAGGCATTTTACCGCAACACCGGTCGGACAGCGCAGACAGCGATG
This sequence comes from Phaethon lepturus, assembly GCF_000687285.1. Taxonomy (NCBI): domain Eukaryota; kingdom Metazoa; phylum Chordata; class Aves; order Phaethontiformes; family Phaethontidae; genus Phaethon; species Phaethon lepturus. The sequence goes on from NW_010559656.1 coordinate 106,001, forward strand.
TCCCTACTTCCCTTCTTCCCGACCTCAGAGAATCAGTCACTCACAGGGATCACTGCACCATGGGGAATGGCAGTCTTCCCCCAAGCTGCCCTCTCCCCTGCCCACCGTGCCGTTATGCAGTGTTCGGCAGCCAGAAACTACCAGCTAGCTCCAAAGCAATGAGTCTCTGAAGCAATGAAAGCTGTAACTTAACCTGATCCGATATTGGAGAACATCCATGGGTCAGGACCATACCTTCTCAGGAAAGGAAAAAAGAGGGGAAGGCAGCTGAATCTTTCCTTACATCACTTATTGGTGTATACTTGGTAATTCAAATAAAAAGAGACAACACAAAAAAGTGCATCTGCCCCAAGGCAAGTATGGGGATAACCATCTGTTTGACCTTTAATCGACGCCAACTCAAATTGCTCCATGATGTCTACAGCCATGCACTGAACCACTTGCGGAAAGGAAGTTATTTATCCCAATGATCTCCTGTAAACTTCACATTTTCTATGTAATCTGAAAAGACTGCCAAAACACTATTTATTTACTTCCTAACATGGAGGCTGGTTCAGAGGACCTTCCACAAGTAAAAGAAAAACCAAGCAAGCAACCCTTTCTCTGTCACAGAGCAGGCAAGTTCCTCGCTGCTGGAATGCAAGACCCCAAACTTCTTTGGCATACCTCCTGTACATTGACACAAAACAGTACAGGAAGGAATAGCTGTTTGACCTCTCCTTCTACTGACAATAAGCACAACAAACATATGGGATATATCTCTGTAGCGAGAAGAGCAGACAAATTCTTAATTTATTTAATGTTATCAGAGGCTGGAAGTATTCTATGACTTCGAAGGTCCCCTACAAACTCAGGCTTTTGAGAAGAGATTATTTTATCACCATGGAAAAAAACATATTTAGAGATCTGTTGACCCGAGACTTCGGAAAAGTATTGGGTTACAACCATCTTCAGGAAGTTATAATTAAAACAACAAGAACTTACGGTTTTAGAAGAGACTCAGAAGGTCAACTTTTCAGAAGGAATTTCACTACTTTAAGATTTTTCTAACAAAAAAAAAAGCACACAGACTTTACTTTTAAAAAATACATGTTTCTCTAACAAGCAGTCCAAGGCTCCATGGCAGGAATATTTGACAGCACACTCTCTCATCTTCGCTCTGCCAAGATTTTTATACCATACCTATGGCACATCACAGACCTTCATCCTAACAGCCACCATCCTTCTTCATTAATCAATACTGACCCGTCATCAGCCAATATGGGAAATTCTTTCCTGATCTCAGATAGGTATCATGATGACAGTCTATATCATATAGTGTCACATCTACATATTCTGCCGCATAGTTTGTCACCTAGAATCACTTCAAGTATCTTGTAGTGTTTCTGAATATGCTGCATAGATTTCAGTCATCCCATTCATGCCATTACTTGGTATTTTTCTTTAAGGCTGTTCTCTGTTGGCCTAAGAAAGTTTAATATATGGCAAATAAAGAACAAAAAAAAATTTTTAAGAGATCAAATTCTAGTTTTGCTATCCACTCAAAGATGCCCATTTTTAATGAAAAACAAGTCATCATTAAAATTCCTTGCAACAAGCACAGTACCCACACATCTTTCATAGATCTTCAGGAGAGGTGCTGTTTTTCAGCAGCGCCAGACTTAGGCCTAGCCTGTGTTAACAACTCTAGAAAAACAAAACAGAAACCACTTAAACAAACCTATCTGAGTTTAAGCCTTCTTCCTGACAAGTTGTGACTGTGCAGAAATTCTTTTTAATGCTTTGGTGCTACTGACATAATTAAATATCACAGATATTCACGCAGAACAACAGCAACACAAGCGTAATTTTCACCATGCCAGAAATACAATGAATATTATACTTCCTTCTCATCTCGTGGCCACAGCATGACCAAAAAAGAAAAAAAAAAAACAGATGTGGGAACTGTCTCCTTGGGAAAAGGCTGGAATTTCAAGTCTTGGCACTATTTATGCATGCTATGATTTCTTATGCAGAGTCTCTATAGCATGAAAAAGCCTACATCAAATATGACCATCTTCTGAAGATTCTGTGTGGGTTTCGAAAAATCACTTTGCACATTCCAGTGCTAGTAGGTACCCACACTGAGTTATGAATAACTCCTCACATGTCTCAAAGCCAGCAAGCCTCTGGCACTACTTCAGGATATGCCTGGCAACAGAGAGTTTTCCTACAACTGTCATATTAGACTCAGGTAGCATCTTCGAAAAGGATATATACCTACTGAACAACTTTTTTTAAGAAGGGGTCACCCAAAACTCTTTTCTTTATATATAGATGTGCAAATGGGTTTTTAAGCCTGGTTTCCTCAGAAAACAAGGATTATGCAATCGCATTTAACCTGTTTTTCCCCAAAGCTTCCCATAGCAGCCACATTTGCAAGTAGAATTAGTATCAAAGATATTGTTGAGTGAAAACAGGCCATCAATAGAAGGAAAAGCTGCAAGCTTGGCTTGTGCACTTACTAGTCCCCAGAAAAGTTTACACTGAGGAGACCAAAATAATTTTCTGCTTTTGAAAACCCAGGACGATAACCCTAGGGTAAAGACAGGAGATCATTCCAAGCCATGGGAAAATGTTAGATTTCACTACCAAGCATTTTATGCAGTTCCACAGAAAACCAGTCTGCAACAGTGCCTGTGCTCCTGGAATTACTTGCCTTTACCTTTCATTTTGCTGTTAATATCCATGTAGCTCAGCAACACTAATGCTCAGAGATCAGAAATCTGTTCTAGCTGCACTTGCCAACGTCTGTACATTTTCAAAGCTACTTCATTGCTTTTTTGTTCCCATTTGGAAAGGGAATCTGCATCAGATTCACCAACAAACAAGCTGGGCAGGCAGGTCCCATCCATCCATCTCATTCATTACACAGGCATCTTGGAAAAAGCCTGCATCTTCTAGTTCGTTTATGCATACACATTTTCTAAAGATTTATTTTTATATAACATATTTCACTGACACTAAGAGTATGAACCCTTCTAAGTTTTCTTTCTCAAAGTGGTAAAATCAGTATGATTTGACCCACAAAAGCAAGGTCCAACCCCAATTTTTCAGAGCATGGAGGAGAAAGAATCTATAGCTTTAGTTCACTCTTCATTCTAGTTTAGGTTTCTGAAAGTACATCTATATTTGCACTGTGTTCTCATTTGGCAGATAAGCGATAAAAAGCGCTTAGTTTTCTGGGTACTTTCAGCTGATGGTAGGCAGTCTTACACGGCTTTCTTTATCTGATTTTTTTACTTAAAAAAATAAATTAAAAAAAATATATATATCCAGGAATGAATGAGAGCATTAGCCTCCACACATTCTGTACTTTATGCTATTTACTACTGGATAGCCCTGGAATATTTGCAGCTGGCTGTACTGTGTTTTCTACAATGTAGCTCTTTATCATGCTTTTATCAAAGAACTGTGGTTTAGCACAGAATGAGGCAGTGCTGTATTGAAGTTGTAATGTACCTCAGGTTACCAGATTGCGTTTTTGATGCTTTGATATTAAAGTGCTCAACACAAAATAAAAATCAACATTTAAGAAATGCAAGTGAGAAAAGCTCTAAATAGAGACTGAATAAACTATAACATTATGGAGATTTTGCCTTACTTTCTATACTAAAAGAAGTAGCTCTGTATAAATACAAGTGAATGTCCCTATTATTTTTCTTTCCAAGACAAATCTTATACTAAACTTTTGCTAGCAGAAAGTCAGGGGTGCAAGGACATGGAATTTGCAACCAACACAGCTGTGCTGGCAAAAGGCCCTAGTGTAGATGTGGTTTTACCGGCAAGATTGAGCTTTTGCCAGCATAGCTAATTTCTCTCTTGGGAGCTACTTTTGCCAGTACAGCTGCATCCAGACTAGGGATCACCGATGTTACAGACTTTTACCGCTCTACCATCACTGGCTTTCAAGCATAGGCACACTCTTGGTCTCAACCTAACAGTAGTTTGCCAACATGGATGCACGCATGTGTCTGTGGGTCTCTCCAAGACTACAACCATGACCATCTAACAAACAAAAACCCATCCAACTAAATAAAAAAGTTACCTGGCTCCTCCAATACCGTTTCCAGTGTCCTGAAGTTAGTAGCAGGGCTCTTCTTGACATATTCCCTTACATACCTCACACAACATTCTTTACTGCCATGGCTAATAATTGTTTCTTGAAGCAAGCACCTATGCAAGTGCATCATAGCAAAGCTTCTTCCTAAAAGATTAAAGATATTACAGATGCTTCCTTTCTTTCTGCTTTGCTCTTGACTGCTTCCAGCAATCTCACTCTTCTACCCCTTCTCCCGAAGGCTACATTCACCTTATTTACTCCTTTTCTTGCCTTTCTTTCTCATCCTAACTGCTTGCGGTAGGGTGTATTCACAGAACACTAAGCTAAACTTAAGAAGAAAGCTGAATCATCCTACTACCTCTCTAGTGATTCCAGGTATGCCACCTACTCTCCACAAAGCCTTTACGCTTCTGGTTTGCAGCTGATACCTATGCTAATAATTCCATCACCTAGTTACGGTCTTTGCCCAGCTGCTCATTTCTCATCCTAAAGGACTTCTGCAGCATGCCATATCTGACGTGCTGCTGAAGTTGTGCTTTAAAGTGCTGATCTATTCCCACCTACACCTTCTTATCAGTTTTTCTGTCTTTCTCAAGCATTATTGCCTCCTGCCTGTAGTTCTCTTTCAAACTGGGCTCTCTCTCCTGTGGGAAGCAATTTCTGCTGCTGCACCTGTTATCAGACGGGACTGCTCCCTTTGCACATTTAAGAAGTTATTCTGCTCTGGCCAGAGTGCAGCTTTCGCAGTTAGACACTACAGAATACAACTGCCTCCCCTGTGCTTCTTCATCAGTAAAATTCTGAAGATGTTGCTCCATGTCAGTGTCCGCAGAGCAGTGTTTTGATTTTTTAATAACTCTTCTGCCCTTAGCCTACAGTAAAAAGAAAAAAAAGCATGGTACTATTCCTGCTAGTAAGGGAGAAAGACCAATCATAAAGGAAGGGATTCATTTACATCAAAATAAGTTAAAAGAGTAGGAATATTCTGTTTTCTAGCACTGCGGAGAGCAGACTCCAGTGAAAATAGGAAACTGTCTTAAACAGATAAGAGCTCAGCATCTGAAGCATTTGGCAGGGGGAAAACAACAACTCTTTCAAAATATTGAATGTTTTTCCTTGAAAGGTTGTTTTTAATGCTCCTTTATACAGCTGATTTAAACAAACACAAAATACACTACCTTTTAAAAGAGTGTTGTGTTCTTCCTTGGGATTTAAACTGAACCATCTAAATCTGTGTTTTAAGTTGATCAGAGGACTGCGAAACTATAATTCCCAGCATCCTGTGAGGATGGCTGCTTTTCAGTTCAGCTTCTTATACAAATACATGGGTTGCAATTAAATTCCAACAGGCCACTTTCACAGAATCACAGAATCACAGAATCACTAGGTTGGAAAGGACCTTCAAGATCATCAAGTCCAACCATTAATCCAGCGCCACCATGTCCCCTAGACCATGTCCTGAAGCGCCACATCCACACGTTTCTTGAACACTTCCAGAGATGGCGACTCCACCCCCTCCCTGGGCAGCCTGTTCCAATGCCTGACCACTGTCGCAGTGAAGAAATTTTTCCTAATATCCAATCTAACCCTCCCCTGGCGCAACTTGAAGCCATTTCCTCTTGTCCTATCGCTAGTTACTTGGGAGAAGAGACCAACGCCCTCGTCGCCACAACCCCCTTTCAGGTAGTTGTAGAGAGCGATAAGGTCTCCTCTCAGCCTCCTCTTCTCCAGACTGAACAACCCCAGTTCCCTCAGCCGCTCCTCATAAGACTTGTGCTCCAGACCCCTCACCAGCTTTGTTGCCCTTCTCTGGGCACGCTCCAGCACCTCAATGTCCTTCTTGTAGTGAGGGGCCCAAAACTGAACACAGTATTCCAGGTGCGGCCTCACCAGTGCCGAGTACAGGGGCACAATCACTTCCCTACTCCTGCTGGCCACACTATTCCTGATACAGAATATTTCTGATACTTTGTGACACTCTTTGACAGAGAGCGTCAGCCACCACCAAGAGTGGCATAGCCAGCACCTCCAAAGAGGCTCTGCACTCAGGTAGTCTGCAAATATGCACAAGGGATTGCCTTGTTAATAATTTTTCAACACAGAAAACTAGTGCCTGGACTACTAAGTGTCTTCAAACAAACAAATTCAACAAGTTGCTATGAGATTTCTTGAGAAAGAATAGAAGTCTTGAAGTGAGATTTCTTTGAGAAATAGACTATGTGTATCAACTAATTAATAAAAGGCAATTCAGAAAAAGATGTCCTCCCATCCCAGATACATCATTGCAGGTAAAATACAAAAGCATTCTTTAAGAGATAAAATTAAACCCCAGAAATCTCCCATCACGAGACACAGAATTCAGCTCTGATGCAAAGCATCTTGCATCCTTTTTGGCACAGGGGCATACAGATTAAAGGATAGCACTTGCCCTGACCATGCAATTTTTATCATCGTGACTAGGATAATCTCCTAGGAGAGGAGCAACGTGTGTACATATCAATTGGGAGTGAACTGGTGGGAGTGCAAGCCCATCACTAAAGCTATACTTACCCCGAAAGGCAGCTGGATGTACCATCCTGCAACGGGGGTCCCTGGAGGACAGAAGCCTCTATCCATTCCCTCTGACCTTATACTGGGAAAGCTGCAGGATGTTAGAAAATATCCTTGGTATTTCCCTACTGTCCAGAGTTTAGTAGATCCCTGTGCAGATGATAATTATTTTGAAGATTGTCTTTTTGAGGAGACTAATTTTCCTCAGTCACTATCCAGAAAACAGAGAGATGTAATTTAGGGTTATAGATTCTACCTTGAAGATCAGGTGCCTACAAGTGGGTTGCTGCAATAAAATGTCGTGTTCAAATCTTTAGTGGATCTTTCCCATGTTTGTATTGTTTGATTTGGGTTTATTACAGTATTAATACATCTATATCTGCCTCTCCCAAATTGTTTTTGCATAATCTTGACCTTAGCTCTGTCTTCCTGTAGCATTTTGTCAGAGAAGCTCCACAGTTATTCAATATCCAAACAAAACCGGTAAACAAGCACAAGAAGCAAGCCTGTGATACTTCTAATGATTTGTTACTTTAGTATTGGTATTGAATAATTTTTATTCATTTTAGAGGACATTCACTAATTTGCTAAACACACCAATAGCTAGTGTAGATGAGGCTTAGAGTGGTTTTGGATTTTGGGGCAAGCATGTTAAGACCACCACACTATAGAGGTGAATCTGGCCTTTAAACTGAAAATTTATTTTGCTCTACTCTTGTTCTGTTTTTTTTTCTGAGAACATGCAAAATGGAGTCAGGACAAAGGCAGTACTCATACTTGAATTTTTTAATTTTTTTTTTTTAAATACCAACAGGTCATGAAGTCATTAAGACTCTAAAGACCAAGGGAAGCAGTTCAAATAATCTGCCAGTGAAAACTCTTCCTATGTGTATTCTGTCCTTCACACCCTGGAGCTGTTAGAGTCAAAGGTGGTGCTGTGTTCCCTTTAGCCCCATGAAAAGGGTTGTACTTGCCTGGGACATTGCAAAAGTCAAAAGAGGTTCAACATGAGAATCTTCCACCTGGAGTCCTCCAGGCTACTGGCCTGGGCTGCGTTGCAAACAGCTTGGCTTTCTTACGCTCTCTTTTCTCCAGATCAGTGAAGATGCACAACTGCTATTAACTAACAGCTACTGAGTGTTTAAAATGACTCCAGTTATGCATTGTTGAAACAATTCAAGATAGAGGAAATAGAGATGCTGCTGTTTTGGGGTTTTTTTTTCAAAGGGAACTAGTTTTTCATTTCCATTGAAATGAAGGGGTTTAATTGCCAATTCTTAGAAATTTATGCCTAACTTTAAGAAAAGACACTGTATGTCCAGAAAGGATATTCTGCATTTCATGGGGGGATTTTTCTGTACGACATAAAAAGTTGAATTCTTGCCTCAAGTGCAGAACAGAACTCCAGTGTAATCAGTGGGATGCAGTAAGCACATAAGTTTGCATTTGGTGGCCATATGAAAATGTAGACTTGATTACGTGCAACTTATCATATGGCCCAGGTAATGACAAGACTGTGGTTCAAAATGACAAATCCCAACAGATTTTTTACTAAAGATAGGACTTTTTACATGCATTTGGGAGCGATTCTCACACATGCATACTCCCAGTACCAACCATACATTTCCTAAGTACACGAACAGTACAGGCTGCAGATTCAACTTATCCTGAGCTTTGCATTTCTCAGCTATTGTCAATTTGCATCACAAGCATAAAGTTATTTAATATACAAAAGCTTTAATGCTCCTTCCACATCATATAACAACACATGTTTATCTGAGTGCTAAATAAAAGCTTTCAGAACTTTAAAGTGACTTTATGAATTGTATGTACCATAAAATAAACATTAGAGTATAATAATATTCTGTAATTTGGAAAACAGCAGCAGAAACCAGTAGAAGACAAAAGAACAAATGCTTCAATAATCTCCTGCATGTCAGAAACATTAAATTAATTTATGCAATAATGTAAGCACAGTGATCTTAAGGTAATATGAAGGACATAAATTATACATTGTTATTGTCAGTTCTAGCACTTATCTTAGTGGTATGTCAAAATAAATCCTGATATCTTAATATTTATAGAAATGAACAACAAGTGTTACAGCTCAGGGATTCGTATGTGATATTTTTATATATAATTTGCATTTGCACATATGGTTGTCATTGTCTTTTCTGTAATTTGAGAGGTAAGCATCATGCAATTCATTTCTAATGCATTTTACATTACCGTGAAAGCACATTATGCTTCCTCCACTAACGCTTTTCAAATAGATGGCCTGCAATGATTTAGAGATTGCACAAAACAACTCAGCAAATGGGTGACAATCTACCTGCAAAATCTGCACGAACAATAGGTTCATCTGTCAGGATTTCCAGTGTGTAAGAATCTAAGTTCAGATTGTTGTATCTTTATTAATGCAGATGCCTATTTTTTAAAAAAACGCGACAACTCTCCATGGTACCAACCTTTATGCTTCTTCTTATCTTCTAAAAGAGCCCCTTTGGAAAAAAAAACCCTTTTTTTTTAGTATCCCTCCCCAACTGGTGAGCAAAGTGCATAGTTTGCTCTCAACAGATTGTCTCCATAGAGTAAATATATCCCAAAGTCCTTCCAGTGACACATTTCTTAAGGATTAGTACATCTTCTCATTCTTTACGTTTTCACAGAAGATGGGGGAATAATTCATCCCCCTAAAATCTGAGGATCTGTACTTCACCTTCTTTCATCATCTCCATTTTCATCCAACAGATCAGCTTTTGGCTGAAGGTAGCTGGACACAACTTAGCATTCAAAGTTGACAGGAGAAGTTTCCAGAAAACCAATGCAAGAGAAGGTCCCGCCTCCCAAGGATTTAAGTACACTCATAGTTGCTGCTACTTCAGAAGCAAGAGGCATACATTCTTCCTTCAGCAAGAGACCATAATTCCTCCCCTGAGTAAGGGTGGGTTAGGGATATTGGCCTTGGGCCATGTCTTCTGGGGTCTGGGAACCATGCTTTGGATAAAAAGGTAGCTACAGAATTTATATATTGCTGAGTCTACAAGTAAGGCTACTGTTTCTAATTACCCAAGACCGTTTTGCTGTTTTCCAGAATAGAAGTGTGAAAATACTTATATTCCCTGATTCAGCAGTAAAAGACTTAGCCTGAGCCTTACATTTGTGTTCTGCTTATGGAAGGACTGCCATGTCAAAATGATTTGGCTAAGTCTGATTATCCTATCTTTTCCCAATTGTCTCACACACAGCTGAAGTTTGTTGCCCCAAAGTTCATCTGTCAGGATTTCTAGTGCGTAAGAATCTAAGTTCAGATTTTTGTATCTTTATTAATGCAGATGCCTATTTTTTAAAAAACGCAACAACTTTCCATGGTACCAACCTTTGCTTCTTCTTATCTTCTGAAAGAGCTCCTTTGGAAAAAAAACCCTTTTTTTTAGTATCCCTCCCAAAGTATTTCTGGGTCTAATTACAAGTCTATGAAAATCAACATAAACATTCATTTTGAATCCAGAGGACAAGCAGTAGAAAATGTTAAAGGTTAAGCCATGAAAAACACTGACTATTGTATGTTGTGGCCTAATACCGCCAACTCCACTTGGCATTGCATGAGCATACAAGGAGTTACAAGATAAAACACAGGGAAGTCTCAGAGAGCAGTTTCTGATCAGCATACTCTAAAATCAGCCTAACACTTGAAAGAAGAGAAGGGGCTGCACAGGCAAAAATTGAGAGTATAAATTGTCTTGTAAGCCCTTCGTCAGATGTGACAACATGGATGAAAAATCCTACTTGATTTCACCTTTCAACAGGAAAAAACCCAAAACTCAATGACCACAATGACCACATTTTCACAGAATCCACATACAGTTCGAGAGAGTGAAAAATGGCACAAGAGAGTACGATCTCTTCACAGAGCAAAACCACACCTGAAAGAATTCCATACCAGTACAAGCAGCAAACTATACACATTGAAAGTATGTAAGCAAAGCATAGTATGTGGGTCTGATTTATCACTTGCCTTTTGTTTATAACATTTTCTACTCCACAGAAGTATAGGATTCTCTTCCATCATTGAAATGAAACTCCTGTCATCACTGCAGTGAAATGAAATACTATAAAAGGCTGCTTGAAAGTTCTGGGAACAGAGAGGAAATAGACTTGGTGTAAGTGCAGAAAAAGCTTCTAAGCATGCAACTTTACAATAGCATCTGGTCCCTATGGGATAAGTCTTCAGCTACCATACATTTTATCACTTCACTGAAATCAGTGGAGAAATAGCAATCGATACCAATTGAGGATTTGTCCCACTGACTTCAAAGGACCTACTTACAGTGCACACATTTAAAGCAAATGTATAAACCTTTCCAACACTGGGGACTTTAATGGAAGCACACCAAATCCTGAAGTCCTTACTTAATATTTTACACTACTCTTATTGACGAATCTCTCATTGTAATCAATCAGGATAAGTAATGAACAGAGTACTAAAAGGCTTTCTCAGACCAAGATACTACGTATGAGAGTCTGACATGTCAAAACTGTTGGGAAATGCTCTATAACAAAATAAAGAGTTAAGTTTCATGCAAATTTGTATTCTGGAACTGAAATCTTTTATTTCTTGGTCTTAGGAAAGAAGGGGCTCCTTTTTAATTTTTTTTTTTTATTATAACTTTCCCAATGTAGATATAGCAGAGAAGAGAGAGTGAAAACAGGAGGAAAGTTGGAAGTAAGCATTTGTAGACATTATGAATTTTAACTGATTCAGTACCAAAAGGGAAAAATAAGAGAAGCACGGAAAAAACATGATTTCTAAAATAGTGGATGTGTTTTGCTCATTTTTCAACTTTATAAAACAGAAGCGATGTCAAATATTTTAAAGTATTCCATAAACTGTTTTTCCACTTGTCAGCCAGTTCTTATACAAATAACTTCTTAGATTTTATATATTTTTGAGTAGAATCTTAGGAAAACATAAGATAATGTTAAAGGTGTTTAATGTGGGCCCATCCTTCTTGAGCACTCATAAATCCTGATAAGGGAAATGGGAATTTGAAGTATAAATGCATATTGTATATTCTCTCCAATTTCTTCCTCACTTGGTTTCAGCTAGACTTCTGTTGTATATATTCGTATAAATTGTACAAAGTTACTGGAAAATTCCAATAATAGGCATACAGAAAAACAAGAGTAACTGGCGTTTGCCAGCTAGAAGGGAGGAAAAGGTGCAACTTTGTAGTGTGCTGATAGGGCTAAAGCCGCCTCTCTCTCCTAGACTTAAAGGACTCTTTACAAAATGGTCACTACAGCAAAGGCATCCTTAAGAGACATTTGATCCTGGCTGCCTAGCGGGGTTTAAGGGGCAGCCTGATGCTTGTTCCTTGTTTCTTCCGTTTCATTTGAGCTTGCTATACCTGCACTGCAATGTATTTTTTGGGTCACTTCTGTTTCTCCCCTCTGGAACATCTCTAGTTTTGTCTATTTCTCACTGCTGCTCAACAAGTGGCTCCCTTGTTGCCTTTGGCTCTTTCCTAATTTGTCTTCCTTATCCTCCTGATCTCCTTTTTCATCGCTTTCTCACATATGATCTTTCTTCTGTCTATCAAGCATACTGTGCTTCCTCAGCTAACTCACAGTGTCCAACAGCATTCTCACCCAAAAGATAACAGGACACATCCTCAGCATTTAGACAGGAAATCAGCAGGCTCCCCGGCAACTCTCCTTAACTGGCATTGAGCCACTAAATCAACATACATGGCATTGGGCTTTTCTTGCCCATGGAATACAGGATATGTTTGGAGTATAAATGGCCTGACTGGACAATCCCGGTGCAGTACCAGCTCCTGAAACAACCCTGCAGGCAGCCAGCCAGCCATGAGTTAGCAAAGTCCTGATGTTAACCTAAATTACATTGGCCACCAATGTAAATGGCTATGGGATTTGGAATGGGTAAGCATGCATAAACCTGCTTCTGCTTCAGCATTTTAAGTTTCTAAAAGGATTTCCTTCTGCCTCTCTACATGCAGCTATCACCAATGTGTTCTTTGGTCAGATATATTGCTCTGCTCCCTAGAAAAATTCTGTTCCTCTTTCACTCCATGGCATGAACTGCCATGACTTTGTTATCAAGCATAATTTCTGACACCTCGTCTTAGGTCTCTTCAAAGTCTCCTGACTCTGCTGAGCATCAGCTAGCTTGTCTAGACAACAGAGGTTAACACTGGCAGGGCAAAGAAGCACATGCTGGCTAGAGAGAAGGAAAAGAAGTCAGAGAGAACCAGAAAAGGTCTAATACACGGCCACAAAAAAAGCTCTGCTATACACAGATACAACCTACTGCAGTGCCCGATCTGTATTTAGTGAGTCCTAAAGTGACATATCCCTTTGTGAGGGAGAGCAACAACACATTTCTCAAACTTCAGGATCTATTTATACTTTTCTACAGCACTCACCACTCTCACCTGGGACTATGTTGAGTCAAATCAGCTCGCTATATTGCTTCAGAGTCTCATAGTTACTTTTCTTCCTTTTTTTGATCTCTCAGGCATAAATATGGAGCATCCCTAACGCCACTGGTAAAAAAAAAAAAAATCTAAAAATAAAACAGAAACACAAGCTCACACTGAGATAATTTTATTCCAGCTAGAGAATTTTATTCCAGCACACCTAGTCATGCAGTGTGCACCTGTAGCTCGCTCTCTTTCCTGTCTTTCACAGGTATTAGGCTTTGGTGGTAAACACACACCCCACACTTTCTCAGGGTGGTATGGGGGTGACACAGCCTGTGGGTATTGAGAGCAGCCAGGCAGGGTTGTGTATGTCAGCACCAGCTGTTCTCTGCAAAGAATGCATGTTATCATGCTAAACAGGATGCATCTTTTCTACATTAGGCTGGTAAAGCTTTGCAACTTTGTCAACCTTTTTAGCATTCAACAAATTCTTTTAAACATATGACTTTCAGTAAGTTAATCCATTCATTGTCTGGAACTGTGCAAAGTGACATAAAAGCACAATGAAGCCTAATTAAACTTGTTCTGTGAAAGCTAATTTGTCAAACCCAGAAGCATAGTTCATAGATAAATGCTAATATTTGAAAGTCAAATTAAAGTTGAAAAGGTTTGTAATAACAGTTAATTAACTCTTGTTTTGTTTTCCTCTCACAAACTTGAACCAGCTGAAATACTGCTCGGTTCATCTTTAACATTTTGGACCACAAAGATAAAATTCAAAGCTTTGAGATAAGCCTTTGATGTTGGTATTCTCTACAGATTATATATTATTTTAAGATCTCTTTGTTTAAAAATTCATTTTTATTATCCCTGCATGAAATGCATGGCAATTCCCCAAATAACTAACCATCAGGGCAATTAACATCTTCGATCGACACCATATTCCTGATAATTAATACAGACTTTGTACCTCCCCTGTGATAGCTGCAAGGGTTTGATTTTTCAGAGCAACTGTTCATTTACAGAATCAGTTTCATCCTAATGAAAATGGATTGTGAAACTTTAATGAACAAGACTTTGCTGTCATAATAATAAAGACTTTGAAACAACACGAAGACCTACATAACAAGCATCTTGCTATACTTGTGTTGCTACACTGTATCAAACCAATTAAGCCATACAATGAATACTAACAGCAGTGTTTTTCTAAGCTATATGACATCAGATAAACTCAGAAAAGTGAGCATAATTTTGCTTCGACAACTTCTGGCGTTACAGCTTAATAAACTTGCATCTGTAGAGCAAGATGGCTTGATCTGCCCTCCTCCCTTTGGTTTAACAAAGGTAAGCAAAAGTCTGGAAATCCAATTTACGTAAGAGTGCTGGTGTGTTTGCTAGGAAAGGCAAGGGACTGCCTTTCCTGTGTGCTTTCCCCACGTTAGGAAGTATATATAAAAGCACAGAAGTATGAAAGTCCTGCCAAAGAATGCTAGTCTCTGGCATGCATGTGAGCATCTGAACCAGTACCCCGCAGGACAAATAATTCATCTTTTAACAGGTAGGCTAGCCTGAGGAAGAGTCTGCTGTTTCCACTTTAAACTTGTGCGGCCTTGCCAAGAATGCCCTGTCAGCAAAGGGTTAAGGCGTTTTCAACGAGGTAACTAAAACAAAAGCAGGGGCAGGGAGAGAGAGCGCAAGAGAGAGGAACCGGCTGCAGCACAGGGCTTTGGCACACAGGGACACTTCGCCTCGCCGGGCCGGGAAGGGGC
>NW_010559657.1:0-515 GCF_000687285.1 Phaethon lepturus
CTGACGCTCACTTCCCAGGGAGGGATAGGCAGAATTTTAAATACGGGCTCCTGCATACACATGGATCCAAGCGGCAGAACCTCTCCAGACCTAGCAGACATACGGAAACAGACTCAAATGCTACACGAGATACAAAAGCATGACACATCGCATGGATTTGAGGAAACATTTAAATGGTTAATTTCCTGGTTCCCTGATCTGAGTCTATGGCTAAAGAAGTTATTGAGCAGTATAATCATCGCCGCCTTAACTTTTGTAGGGATCTGTGTAATCACACAGGGAGGTAGGGTTATGAGAAGATGAGACTCGTACAAGAGAAACTACAGCGAAGTTCCTCTTCCGCAGTCTCAAAGGGAGGACACGTAGAGTGACTAAAGCTGCATGTCCAGGTTAGCGCCTGGGGGACAGTGACGCTGTTTAACGGAGGCCTGGCTGCTTCGTGTAAACTCGCCCGCCTCGCTCATCACCAACCTCCGGAGGAAAACCGAAAAGAGGGACTTCAGGGACGGGCCAAG
>NW_010559657.1:601-1080 GCF_000687285.1 Phaethon lepturus
GAGCTCCCGCCCACCGACTCCCCGGAGGGACCGTGCAAATTGCCTCCCCGGCTGCCAAGAGCAGGCATGCCGACTGACAGAGCAAGCGAAGCTCATTTCAATATACCTGAGCAGGAGCAAGTGATAGGGTAATCACTAGCCAGGGCATGTAAATTTGGGCAGGTTTTCCACTGTCTTTATTAAACACCTAACAAGAGACACACGCAGTCACTCCTCCATGAGGTGTGCCAGCTTTGGGGAATTGCCACCCGGCACCCACCTTTGCGCAAACGCTTTGACGTAAATAAACGTCTCGGTTCTGTGTGCAAGACTGGCCGATGGCACACCGGGGACCGGGCCCGGCTGCAACAAAGAAAGCGGGGAAAAAAAAAAAAAAGAGAGCCGGAGAGCAAGAACAGCAGCGATGAGCACAGAAAGAAGAGGGGTGGGGGGAGTCCAAAGTAGGGTTATCAGGGAGCCAGAGACTGAGAGGGAGAACG
>NW_010559658.1:0-4477 GCF_000687285.1 Phaethon lepturus
GGTCCTCCCGGCATGATGCAACGTGAAGTCACGTGCTACATGGGCAGCGCAGGAGCTGCTCTCCGGTGGCTGCGACAGCGGTGTTTGTGAATGGCCGGAGCTGCTCCGGGGGTGAGCTCGGAGCTGTTACCCAGCTCTCCCCAGGTTCTGGGACCAGCCCACCCTTCCGCTGAGCGGGACGGGGGACACCCCCGGGGTGCAATGCTCTCGTTCCCCGGCTGCCCTGCCGCACATCCCAAACGCTCCACAGGGAAGCGGGGTGCACTTCGACGGCTGGATGGGGCTGGCCCCTTCCAGGCTGCGAAAGGGCTGAGCAACAGGCGCCCGGAGCAGGACCGCGCTCCCGGGGGCAATGAGAAGTGCTCGTGGCAAGTGCTGCGTGCAGCTGGCTTGGACTTCGTGTTGCTGATCCACTTCGGCTTCCCGGGGACGGGGCCAGCCCCGTCCGCCCCAGTGCAAGAAGCAGGTGCTGGATACGAGCCTGCACGACCACAGTAAGCTGTGGATCCCACCTCCACGACTGGAAGTGCCATAGAATCAAGGTGGGTTGGGTTGGAAGGGACCTGTCAAGGCCATCTAGTCCAACCCCCCTGCAGTGAGCAGGGACATCTCCATCTCGAGCAGGTTGCTCAGAGCCCCATCCAGCCTGACCTGGGATGTTTCCAGGGATGGGGCATCCACCACCTCTCTGGGCAACCTGGGCCAGTGGTTCAGCACCCTCATTGTCAAAAATTCCTTCCTTATAGCTAGCCTAAATCTGCCCTCTTTTCCCTTAAAGCGTTTCTCCTGGTGTTTTGCCTACCGCACGGGGTGCTGCTGTGGGTCAGCCTGGTGCCGTCTCGTCCTGTTCAACCCCTTCCCCACACACACCCCGGCTGCAAGTCGGCCAAACCGTATCCCCTTTGAAACGTGCTGGTGGAAAGATCCACTTAGCGTTTGGACAAGGGCTTGTCTCTCTGCTTATCTGCGCTAGCCTGGTCGTAACGTGGCTTATTTATAGTGTCATTCATCTGCCTTTGAATCTTTGTGCTACCGGATGGAAGTCCACGAAAGCGCAGTTTCACAAAGCTAATACTTGTTGACATTTGAAAGCATAATGACCCCAGTACAAGGAAGAAAGAATAGAATGATCCTTCTTGTATGTATATGGATAAATACAGAAGTAGATAACAGACATGAAAATGGGGGCATAATTTGAGCAACAACCTCCTCTTGACCATTAAACTCCTGTTCCTCCTGTATTAAAACGTTAAATGAGTACAATTGTTCCTGACGCTCATCGAGTATCTTCCCATCTTTAACTAGAGGCATGTACGGATTTTTATTACTCTTGGCTTTCATTTCAGATAAAGAGAAGGCCTGGGGATTTGTTTGAAAGGTATGTATAAAAAATGGCTAATTGCAATGAACCCCGTTTGTGAAGCATCAGGTCTTCCCCTGAGAAAAACAGGGAGTTTAACGCCGCTGTTGACGCAGTGGCTGTGCCTGGGCCGTAGAGATGCGACGTTTTTCCGTGCCCAGCTGTGTAAAGCATTTCAGAGAGGGTCCCCCCCGGGGACCTGCCAGGTCGGGGAGATGTGGCCAGCTGTGGTCTCAGTCTTCCCACTACCCCAGCAACGTGCATTTTGCTCTCCCGGGTGCGTGGTACATTCACCTCGTGCCTTCCCCTTGACTGGCTTTTCGGGCCGTCTTCACAGCGCGCTCGCTTTGCAGAAGAGGCCGCGAGCCCCAAACTCCTTCCAGCTGCACCTCTTCTCTCCTTGAAGCAGGTTACTGCTGCGGAGGGAAGCATGTTCACTGGTTTCCTTCTCCCTCCCCTTTACAAATGCTTCCCTCATCCCATCTTGCTGTTCTTTTCCTTTTAGAAACCACAACTGCGGCTCTTTACACCAGTATGTTCCACGTACAGCGCCCTGAATCTCCGTTGTATCGGTGCGAATATGAATGAATATAAATAAATAAATATAAATAAATGGGGAATCAAAGCCTATCTCCTTGTTTTTCATTGGGGAAGGGGGGAAAAAGCGGCTCGTGCTCCAGAGAGACTCAGATGTGTGAAGCAGCCTCTTCAGAAGCACCCACCCTCTGCTTCCCACCCTCTAAATGGTGGGCTTAACCTCCCCCTTGGTCCCCCCCAAACCGGCCAACATGAAGTTCGTGGCTCCTCTTGCCTGTTCCTAAAAACATCCCCGTGCCGAGCAGAGCCTGGCAGCGGTGCTGCCAGCAGCCGCGTCCCAGGAGCCGCGTCCTTCCTTACCCACACAGCCCATCCTTTTAAACCCCTTTTTTCCCTGCGTTTCCTTGCACACACACTTCCATTCGTACCTTAGTACCGGTTACAGATCGCCACGGTCCTCCTCCTGTGAGTAACGCCTCCACGCCAATCCGGCGCAGGATTTGCCTTGTGATCTGTTCCAACACTCCTATCTGGGCCTTCCAAAAAATGAAAATAAATTGTAATCTTCAGTCACAGCCATCGCCACAGGATGGCATGCAAGGCGACACGCTGACCACGGCAACAGCGCTCGCCTAGATGTGAATAATCTTTGAAATACAAACTGAATAATTACAAGGTATAAAGGTAGTTGCAATACAGCTGTGGCTTTAGGCGACCATCCTTTAAAAAATATTAAAAGACATCAAAAGAACTATACCAACGATAAATTATAAGGGTTTCTACACCACTACCTATGCTGTTTTCCTAGCAGAATAGGATGTTTTCTGGCTTGGTCCTGCTTTTTAATGCTTTTAGCTTCTTTCTTTATCTATCTGTTCCTGGATATGCCCCGGCCGATGCACAACATGGGCGGACATCGTGCCTGCGCGTACACGTACATACCTTATATCCATACGCTGGGTTCCCTCGCGGAACCGGAATTAAGCCACTGTCAAATGCAGGAATCACCTTGTTTGCCCACGGGCTCGTACCGGGATACTCCCCTCAGTCCGGGCAAGTGGCCTCTTCAAGCCACGCACAGCGCATCGCCTCGAAATCCCACCCTTCGGTGAGTAACAGGGTATCGTCCCGACATCTTAAAAGCCACAAGCGACGTTCCTGGTTTCCCGTAATCATTTACTGTGATCCTCAAAATAACGGAAGCCAACAAATCTGGGATTTCTACGGTTAACGTAACTAACGGGAGGTAGATCTACCGCCACGGAGAGAAAAAGGATTTCTCTTGACTGGAGACAGACGCACCCTGCAGTTAAGACTTTTTTTTAATGAATTTTTTCCCCTCTTTTCTCTGCGGCCTGTTCCTGCTCCTCTCTTGCTCCGGACTTGAGCCCCGGCCATCGGCCTACAAGGAAAGCGCTGCGTTGCCTCTCCTTCACACACGCACCTCACGCCGACTACAAGCGAGCAAGCGAGCGAAGGCCGCTGAGCCAAGGAACGTGCAATATTTAGTGAGTCCATCTGTCCAAAGGAAGCTGCTCTCACACCTGTTTTATTATCTCCTAATTAATTACATATCGTCGCTCGTTAACAGGTTGTCACTAAGGTGGATGTACCCACTTAGCTTAATAAAACTGGGCAAGGGTGGCTGGTGGTCGCAAAGGCTCCCTCCCGTTTTCTTTGGGAACGATGCTCTGCGGAAGCGCCGGGGGCAGGACAGCCTGTGCGGCAGCTACTGATCTGCTCGCGGCCTCCTTCTGCACATTTTTCCAAATTCTTCGCCCTCCTTTGGAGATCACCAGGAGGAGTGTGAAGGGTTGCCACGCGTTGAGATTTTGCACTACTCGCTCAGGCTCTGGTTTGCGGTAATTCCTCACTATTTCCACCCTAACAGAGCTATCGGGGTCCTGTGGGTCAGAGTCATCACCCATCTGCCCATTAAAAGCACCATTACCGTCGTTACCCAGACCCTTCTGGTCTATAGACCCAGACAAGCTGCTGCTGGCTGCCGGCTGTGCCGTGTGGTCCCCGAGTGCCTTTCTTTGCACACACAAGCATTAAAGTGGCCCTTCCACCATGGCTCTCTAAAGCAGGTTGCTTGAGCAGCTCCTGTCCCCCCGTTTGCACAGGAGCCCCTAGAGCCGACACGGAGGGCTCTCTGGCAGGAGGGGGGCTGTTACAGACCCTTTCTAAACAGCACGGCTTGCCCTGGGCGCACACTTTCCCTCCCCTTGCACCCACGTACTCACCAGCACCGCAACGTCGTCCCCACCTCCACCGTTGCTGGGTGCAGCGCCAAGGACTGGGATGCCAGCAAGCCAGGTCCCCCCCACTTCTCTGGGGAGGAGACAAGGAAATGCAGCTTGGACAGGCCTTTCGCTGCCTTTGCAAGTTGTCAGCGGTTGCAGGTGTCCCTTCACCTCCAAATCCTGCTGTCTTCAGCTCCCACGTCTCCCGTCTTCCCTCCTTCGGATACCTGAAAGCGATGTCAGGGCCTGCTCTCTGCTGGGCGAGCAGGAAAGCAGCGGTGGGTGCCGGTCCTCCTGCCCGTCGGGCACAGGGTCTGCTCCCACCGGCTGCTGC
>NW_010559658.1:4533-41488 GCF_000687285.1 Phaethon lepturus
CCTCGCGCGCTCACACACACACACACACACACACACGCTTTCACTGTGCTTCGGCCAAGCTGCCCCCGTTACACGTCCCTGCACGCCCCTGGGCTGCTCCAGCTCCCATCCTGACCCAGGAGTACACGGCACCAGGGGCATCTGTCCCTGCACTGGCAGGGAACGCGCTGCAGGACGCCGGCACTGATGGGGCTGCAACTCCCAGGGACCTCATCAGCAGAGAGCAAAACACGATGGGTATCTTCCAAAGCATCACATGCTTTTAAAACATACCATTTTAGGCAAGAGACCAGCACTGGCAAATTTTTAGTTTTATTAAAAAAATTCTAGCAGCAAAACCTGTAACAATTCAAAAAAAAAAAAAAAAAGTAAGACCAACCCCCCCCAAAAGAACATGACATAGAGAGAAAGAGATGGAGATGGAGAGAGACAGGCTTGGGGTTTTCTCCATCATTCACTCAAGTTCCTTATAGCGGGCAAACATGACTCTCCTGACGGCGTCGCGGTAGGTCTCGTTGGATTGCCTCTTGCTGGGCTTCCCTTGGGCCCCCAGGCCAGGGCCCTTCTTCCGATTTTCTGCCTGAAAAGAGACACAGCTTGTGTTAGTGATTTCTCCTCTTTGCTGGCTGCCTGTAAAGAAAAAGCTTTCCCCGGGCTGCTTCAGGACAGCTGACTGCTCCCATGTGGGTCCGGGAGAGGAGGAACAGCAAGTGCAAAGTGTTCCTCCAAAAGCTGTTTGGGAGAAACTATTGGCCCTTTGTGGGCAATAAAAACACAGCCAGCAAATGTCCAGCGAGAATCAAACCACAGAGATCAGCTGCGGAGACCAAGACCAGCACACGGCGGGGCGGGAGCGGGCAGCCAGAGCGGGCAGCGCCGGCAGACGAGAGGCAGCCGTGTGCGAGCGAGGGTCGAAACAGAGCAAAGGAAAGCACCGGCAAGAGCCCCGGGCTCCCGGGGAGCTGTTTGCAGTTAGTCTGCACTTGCACAAGCTCAGCTGTTCTCTCCTCTAATAGAGTTCCCATGGCTCTGGTAGCTCACTTTCAATTTCAACCAGTTTTTAATGACTGGCTTTTGCAGCCAGCGTCTGAATTATTCAGTAATACCTGCCTAGAGTGAGCCCAGGAGAGCAGGCCCAAGGCTGAAAGTTTCTCTTGCTTTTAAGTCTGACTTATCTGAATACCAGAGATGTCATTAGGCCGAGGGATTGAAGTCCTGTGGGGTTGAAGTGGGCACATGGCAATGCCCAGCATGACTCAGAGGTGAAAAGAAAGCACATCTCTGGGGCTCTTCTGAGAGGCCTTTATAGGAACTGGAGGAGGGTTGTGTTTTGCAGTCAGCTCCCCCAGCCGGTCCGGGGAGCCATGATCGGAAGTCGGACCTCCCAGAGCGCGTCGCTGGAGCTGGCTCTGTGACAAAGCCCGTTTTATGGCCACAGGAAACCCTCCGTGAGGACTGAGCAACAGCTGGGGATGGTTCCTGCTGTCTGCTCCGAAGAGGAAATCTTGCCTCGTGTGTGTGGGCTCAAGCAAACACACGTCACGAAGCCTCAAATATTTGCCTCTAATGATATACTCGACTGGAAGCTGAATGTCGCAACATGAGCTGCGCTGCAAGTTGCCTGCCGCTCGGTGAAGCACTGACGCCACGGCCGCGAGCGCCGGCAGCCGCAAGGGCATGGTGCTGCTCACGTGCCCCTGTTCCCTGCAAGGGAGAGCAATCCCTGCCCCAGGCTGTGTGTCAGATAAACCCTCTGCAGCAAATTAAGGTCCCCTGAGAGCCCAGCTTGTCCATCCCCGAAGCTCTTTGCTGATGAGGACTCTGCTCCTCATCAGACACGTACCCTGCTGTTACCTTCCGAAGTCCAGAGTCCAGAACAGCAGTGAGAGCTGCGCAAGTGCTAAGCAGAGTAGACGAATAGTATCACATGCCCCGTGGCTTCGGCTATGCTCGCACCTCCCCGGAGGAGGTTCACCTTTTCCCCCAGCTTACGCGGCTGCAGAGCACTGAGCCAGTGACCTGCTCAAACCCCAGCCTGACTTTGGGCAGGTATTAATCAGACGCTCAGACCCTCCCTGCTCACTGCTACTCTACTTTCAACACCTCCAGATCCATATAAATTCTAACCTTTTCCTACTACCAACATACTTGCAGCCCCTCCCAGTCTGCAAATACTATTCCATCAAGTAGGTGCCGAGTCTTGCAGCCTGACTCTTGTTCTGGCTGGGAACTCCCTCCAGTTGTCTTGGGAGACATTACCTGCTGCAGGACAGTGATGTGTTTTGGAAGGAAGGGGAGACTCACCTCCATTGGTGATGTGCCCTGCTGGTTGTGGCCGAAGCCCTTCTTCCACCCCGCGGACTGCAACACTCGATTCCCTTTGTTGTTACTATCAATCCTTGGGTCACAGTCACTGCAAAAGAGGCAGAATCAATCCTCCGGTCTTGCAATGCTTCACACACATGCCAGGGATTTTTAGCTCTGCGAACAGCACCTTCATTGACATTCCAACTTCTCCTGAGGGATACCCAGCTTGCTTGCAAGAAGCACACTGCTCAAGGAAACCAACACGGTGGATTCTGTGGGCCGGGCTCAGACACCTTTGACTGCATAACTTCTTGTCCCACCTCAGGGGAAAATAAACCAGGGCACAGGAGATGAGCTCACGCTCCAAAATATTCATGGTGCAAACAAGCCAGAGGTGTTCTGTGCTTGGCCCTCCTTAATCCAAATTTCAGCAATAGCAAGAAAATGAAGTCTAATCCCTGCTGCTTTAGTTATTAAAGTTAGATCTTTTCCCCCAGTGCTGTGGTCACTGAGCTCATCAATAGATGCAGTGTTGACTTGGACACCTTTTCTCCCACCTGGTCATTACTCATCCAAGACTATCAAGCAAAACCTATAGTTTTGAAAACTGGTTAGGACAAAAATAGCTTCCTTCAGGCAAGTTCTACTTTCTGGCTGCTGCTCACACTGCACACAAACTGCTTTAGTTTATCCACAGCTATTCCAGGAAAACAGAGGGAAGAGAAAATGTGGATTTTTAAACTGCAAGACACAGAGGAAAGGTCTCCTTCTGAGGTGCTGTACCAGAAGGGAACAGGCACATAACTAGTTCTGTCTTCAACACATGCCCAGCAGTTCCTCAGCCCACTGGAACATGCGAGCTCACAGCAGGCAGGCCTTCTGAGAGCTCCACACAGCACGCACTTTCTTCCTCCACCTACTCCGAAGGAGATGGAAACAGCTCCTAGTGTTCCTCTGAGTCAGTGGAACGGATGAAACACAGCTTTGCTCTTTCTTTCAATGGCTAGATGCCAGGACAGGAGGACAGCAAGTGCCGTAAGGATGAGGTGGATGGGAACAGGCTGCATTCTGCTCCCTGCGCCTGGCCAGGCACACTCAAACCATCCCCATCTCACCCATCCAGCACCAGGCAGCTTGTCTCTGCTTTCCCCTAAACCCTTGTTTCCAGCTCTGCACCCCTGGCCTCCTCCTGCCCTCTCCGAGATTCCCTGCAGCACAACAGGCTCATGCTTTGGGGAATTCTACCCACAAGAATCCCAGTCGGTCTGGCTGTCACTCTCGCAGATCTACCCTGCTGGCTGATTCCCGGCCTTGGCGTGCCAGCAGCACACATGCCATCCCAGCATCAGCAGCCCCAAAGAGATCGAACCAAGAGCAGCCATTACCTTTCTGAGTCCCGGTCATATCTGAGTCGTTTCCTCTCCGGTGAATCCATCTGCTGGAATTTCTCTCTCCGGTCATTTCCTTTGTCTTTGTATCTCCCCTTCAGAACAGAAAGAACACAGTAAGTACGGGAGCTATGAAGGATTCAACACTCCACGGGAGAAGGCTTTGCTCATCCTCAGCTGGTTAGAAATCTGTCCTGGGAACCCACAAACACTGAATGCTTCTAGGATCCACAATTCACTTTCCTGATGGCATCTCTTGGGCTGTCCCAGACCTGTGGTTGCAGCTTTCCAGCTACAGCACCAGGAGCAGCTCTGCTACCTTCCAAACAACAGACAGTTACAGTTCCCTGGCCAGGGAGCAGCATAGACCGCATCAATTTTAGACGCAAATTTGGGTCCCACTTAGCCCCGAGCCCAAGGCTGGCTGGAAGGACAACAGAACCACACTCAGACCCTTCTGGGAGGAGGGAGACCTGCTCTTAGAAGTCACAGCACTATCGACAGGTCCAAATGCAAAAGTGTGTCCACCATTCAGTCTAAGACTTTTTGGGGAGGCATTCGATGCCCACACTGCAGATACAGGTGCATAAGTCCTCCATAAGTCCTCCACTGGTCCTGCCTGGGACCAACATCCCCCTAGTGCAGAATCACAAACAGAAGTCTGCCCACCACCGCAGACGCACCTCACGCTCTCTCTTCTCCAAATATGCCAGTTCCTGCTCAGATCTTTTGATCTTCATGTGTATCTCCAGGTTTTGCTGGAAGGAGGAAAACAGAAGCCAGTGTCAGCAGAGGACACAGGCTGTCAGGGTCATTTGCTCCACCTGCAAGGAGTACAGGTAAAGCAGCATGCTCTTGCACCTGCACTATACCAAGTGCAGCAGCTTCTCTTGCAGCCCAGACTACCTGCTCCCCCACAGAGGCCAGGAGCCCTTCCTCTCCACAGTAAGGAAAGCAACCAGTCCTGTTTTAACTTGCGTGCAGCTTGGTCCTCCTAGAAGCAAGAGCTCAAAGGCAGCGCAGAACATGGCGAGGCACGTGCTAAGTTCTTACTGCTATCACACTCATGTGTGCCAGCACCCCACTCTCCCCAAGCCTTAGCTATCTCCCTACAGCTTAAAAAGTCACACCGTGATGTTATAGCACTCCTGTGGCAGGAACAAGCAGCTCACGCAATGCTTTGACGGGGAACTTTGCCTGCTACTGTGTCAAATTCAGCACAGCTCTTCCCACCCAACTGTTGCATTTTTCCCTGCAGATCACAAAGCTGTTGAGCCAAAGGCAGCTTGCAGCACACATGCAGCCCCCCAGCCACCAGCTCCCCCATACCTTGTGCAGGTTGGAAAGCTGCTGATGCTTGATGAGCACCTCCTTGTTGGGAAACTGCCTCCTGCACAGCAAGCAGGCCAGCTTGTTCCAGTCGGTCAGCTTGTCGTCGCTGGCCTTGGCCTTCCTCAGCTGCTCCTCGCGTTGTGCCGGTGGGTGGGGAGGCGGCAGCCACTGAGCCTGTGACTGCTCCTCCTCTTCCTCCTCCTCTTCATTGTCGCTGTCTCCTCCATACTCTCCCAGAAGTCCTATCAGAGGGTTCACCACCTTGGGCTGAGGGAAGAGGCAGAAAAGCGTGACAATTTGTAGCACCAAGCCAGCCCTGCCATGCGGGGCTCTGCTTCCCCAACCAATCTCCCCATGACTTCTGCCTCCGTTCCAGCCCAAGAGCCAGAGAGCAGATACCCAGCAGCAGCGGCAGGGAATGGAAAGAAGCTGGCTGGCCAGCATTCGAACACCACAGGGTGCCCTTCTGTTCTCTATACAGGCTGTGCTTTGCTACCAGGCTTTCGGACCCCGCCACACACCTAAGCACAAGCAGCTGACCGAAGCAGCGGCTATTTGGCAGGGAGTTGCTGTCAGTCACTTCCTCTAACAACGGAGATCGGTGAGGTTTGGCCTTCTTCAGTTTGGAGGCAGCTGGAAGAGTTTTCTGCCTGAGGACTGCTTGAGCGAGGAGACCCTGCTTAAATGCAGGTATTAAATTTCCCCGTGCTAGAAGCCCGCAAATAAGCTCACAGTTACAAACCAAACTGCCTTCACCACTCCATCCCCAGTGCTCCCTCCTCTGGCATGAGAAGCTGGCACCTCTGTCACTCAAGGTCACGGCCAGGCTTTGGTGAGCCTCGCTAGTCCTGTACCCAGGCTCAAACAAGGCAAAAACCAATCCCATGGAGCCACTTACCGGGGCTGCACTCTCGTCCTTTTTCACGGAGGGAGGTAATGGTTTTTTAAAGACGTCTTCTGCAGAGAACTTCTCCTCTCCAGTCTCACTCTGAAACAGCCAAGATCAGGTGTTAAGACTGCCACAGCATGGACTCGGTGCAGGCAATAGCTAAGCACCCACTTAAACAGGCCTCCAAGGAAACCAGGCAGTTGGCAGAAATGAGGTGGTGGTTTTGGTGGGAGACATTCCCATTCTGGGGAATCCAAACACCAGTTTTCTCTGCCGTGTCTGTGGCACAACATATGGGCAGGCTCAACCAGCCTGGTGGTGTTTTCAGGATTCTCCTTATAGTGGACAGAGAACACCAAAGACTCCACTGCAACAGGATGAGCCTGCGACGCTCACTTGTATGCTCGACAGCACAAAGAGTAGGGGTAAAGCTTGACATTTATGTGCTTTACAGAGAACTGGTCTGAAGCCCTGGACGTGCTCTAGTTTAGCGGTTCATTAGCTACTCATACTTGACTGGGGAAGACAAGTGCTATGCAACATCTTACCAGGCCTGCACTCTCATCCTTTTTCACAGAGGGAGGCAATGGCTTTTTGAAGACGTCTTCTGCAAAGAACCTCTCCTCTCCAGGCTCATTCTGAAAAACCCAAGATTGGGCATTAGGCCATCAGCAGCACAGGGGTCAGAGAGTGCACAGAGCAGCCAGGAAGCCACTTCTGAGCACCCATGGAAACCAGGCAGCCGGGAAAAATGATGAGATTTCTACTGCAGGTGCTTTCACCCTCCATTCTGACAAGACCATGTTTCTCCTAGGGTCAGTGCCCTTGAAAGCAGGCATCCTCCATACCAGACAAGACTCCTGGGCTGGCTTGGTACCAACCTCAGAGACAATTACACCCTTCAGGTCCCAACTGCCCAGGACTGGTCATGCCACAGAACATATCCAGACCAACAGGCAAGGAGGAAAACCAAGTTTCTGCATTCATGGCTACATCACTTCTACCAACTCTCCTGGCATTCATCAGGCCCAGTCACTATCACAGCACTGGGCTGTGCTCAAACACCCATGCTCAAACGTCACTTTGGGCAGCTACTCCCAACCAGCAGCTCCCCACGCTGGGGAGACAGCGCTTGCTCACTGGGAGCAGCACTGAAGGGCACTGCCGCAGGGCTGGGCCTCTGGGAGGGACCATATAGGACATATCTGCGTTCAATCTCAGTTCACCTTTGCAGTCCATCTGCACCGCCTGTCTCATCTTTTTGCCTGTCCATGATGTTTGGAGGGGGCAGGAACTGCAGTTAGGGGAGAGCTGAGTCTGTTATTATCTGACTTGGTATGTTTAAACATCTCTGCTATTTTTTTGTCGGCTCTGTTACAATAGTTGGGTGCTTTCAGCAGTGTGAGTGAAATGCATGTCTCGGTTAACCTGGATGTTTCTGAATCCTTTGGCATAAGGAAGGGATGAGAAGCCCAGACTTAATGTGACAAGAGAAAAATTTCAGGAACTTGCTCCCACCTGGCCGGACAACAACCACGTTCCTGACCTGCTGCTTACCCCACGTATTTCATCGTTTTCTCTTGCTGTCCCTCCCTTTTCAAATCCTCTATAAATTACTCTCGATTTTCTAACCTCTCTTACCTCAGCCTCTTGGCCTCAGATCTGTCATCATTCTGATGCCTGGAGGGATTTACCTTAGCAGAAGTATTTTTCCCTTTCTCCTTTTTGTCCCTATTGTCCCTGCTGTGTGGTTCCTTCCTTTCATTTGTCCGTTCTTGGCTCCCATGCCGCCGCCTTCTGCTCTCTGTAGGTGATGAGCAGGCTTCTCGGTCTATTGTGACTTCTCTCTGGAAGAGGCATTTGGAACAGACTTAGCCAAACCCCTGCAATCTTCTTATTGGGCTTATTGTCCTTATTGGGCTGGCGAGACCAGCAAAGTAAGAAGGGACTGCAGAGCCTCAGACAGCCGAGGGCAAAGGCTTCAGAAGTTTGCTGGGGCAGAAGAGACTCTACCACAGCCAGGTCGTCAGAGGACCACCCTGCTCGCCCAGAACACGGATATCTCCAGTATCACAAAAACAAGATGATAGTGCCAGAGAACCTCTGCTGATGGCTCTTTTTTGGCATCCTTGTAACTACTGCTGGCTGGAGTTGGGGGGCAAAGAGACCACATATGTAAACAGAGCTCTGCTGTCCATCTTGCAATACAGAGAGTCACATATCACATGTCTTCAGTAAAATCGAGCAACGATGTTCTGCCCGTAAGTCTACTCAATGAAGCGACGGCCAAAAACCCTCCACAGGCAGGGCTTCAGAGGCCAAAGAGGCAGCTACAGGAACTGGTTCAACACACAGCTAATGGGTTCCTAGCCTCTCGGTAAGTGGATATTTTGGAACATGTATCCCTTTTATACAGGTCAGTGGACTGAGTGAGAGAAGCAAAGCTGCCTCTATGCTGTCCTGTGCTAGCCTCTCTTCAGGATCTAGCTGCAAAATCTCTCCAGAGAAGGGCAGTTTGTAAGAACATACTGTGTGTAAAGCTTCCTTCCCACGCACTCACCTGAGTTCTGGGGTCATAGTATGTCCCAGCTATGGGATCGTAGTAATTCCCAGTTTCAGGATCATAAATGTATGTGGACACATCTGATGGAGCTGAACAGAGAGACAAGAGTTAGCACCACAATGTTCCAAAGGCAGAACACGCCTTTTACAAAGACAAAAAGCATGAGCAAATATTACACTGGTAAAAGGATGAAGACTGGGAAAGACGAATTTTTCCTTCCTGGCAGGAGAGGTATGAGTATCCTCACATCACTCGACCTATATCTTCTTTTCTTTAAGGAGTCGGAAGGGAGATAGGTTTTCACAATTCTTCTGTTTTAGGACTCTGGCAAAACTTCCACATCAAAACACACTTACGGGCACTGTCCTGAGATCACCAGACCACAACAGTGATATGAAATTCAGTAATTTCCCTAAGAATGGGGTAATGAATACCAGGCTCTGTGTCCACCCACCCCTGCGAACAAGGAGGATCTGTGCTCTTTCAAACAGTTTCCTGTTTAAAACGATGACACGCCCCCATCCCTTCCACTCGTGGGTGCATGAAAGCTCCGGACAAGAAAGGGGAGCAAACTGTTTCTACAGGAAAAGCCAAAGGCCTTAAGGGTAGGCCCATAATGTGAGGAATGTTTCTCATTTCCAAAGTGTTGTTAGAGCTCAGCAATACTACATGTAAGTCAGTAAAACAATTGGGAGTGTTCTTCCAGCTACTGGCACTGCTGCCTAAAGTGTATTTTCTTCTGTCTCATCTAGTAACTGCCAGGTTGATTTTATCCCATCAGCTTACCACAACAAGGAAAAGCATGCAGCAAGTTTCCTTTATCTGCATGTAGTTTTGCACAGCAAGAGTAGAGAGAAACACATCATCAGATAGGAAAATGTGACTAAACAAAGTTGGCAAAGGAACTCAGAAGTGGGTGTAGTAAACAAACCTACTCTTAGCCTTTAAAAATATTTTTGGGCTGATTTCTACATGTCAGTGCCCTTTTAAGGAAGAAAAGTCTCCACAGTAGGAGTGAGGCAGAGCTTAACTTACACTGTGCTCTGGTGCGTCTCTGTGATTCGCCGCCCCTCCTGTCTCTCATACCCCTTCTGCCCTGGAGTAAGTGAACAACACAAACAGATCAGACTCTTTGACAAACGTCATATTGCTTCTCCTCCCTCTCACAGGCCCAAAGGTCAGGAAAACAGCTCATTTATCTACCCTAAATAGAGCATAAGCAGACAGCTTTTCGTCTACACAGCAATGGATGGTGTTGCAAAGCACAAGACCTCTGCAGCATTCATGAATCTTTAAAGGAGGTGCTCATGGCAATCCGTATCGAAGCCTCCAACCCATTCAGTATGGGAAGAGTCCTGTAGTCTAGTAACAAGCACTAGAGAAGAGACATTCACTCCGGGAACTGAGATCAGTCATCAGTTAAGTCACTCTGTAAGTGTGGTATAGGGTAATCCAGCCCTGAACTCCCTCAAGCAGCATCTGCACTTTGACTCGTACTTCTACGCCCATTAGAAACACAGTGTTAGGGGCAAAGTAGCAGTGAAGAGCACATTTGAGCGTTATCATCCCATCTTCAAACATGCTGAACTTTCAGCAGCCCAAAGGGAAAAAGCCTAACAAAGTCAGGCCTATAACCCCCAGTTCTTCCCTCCCTTTCTGGCGACCTGCAGGGCAGCTGTGCAGACCTACCGGGCCGTAATAGGAATTATCGCCGTGCTCCCCATAGTCATTCCTGTTGAGATAAAGGTTATACATTAATGTCAATCTGGCTTTACATTAACCTCAGTATACTCAAAATGAGCAGCAGGACCAATAAAGGCAGGAAGACCATCTTCGCTGGCCGCATGTTGGATTGTGTCCATCCCAGGGGAGAGAAAGACTTTCCAGATCACTGTCTCCACAAGAGTGATGACCACACTCTCTGCTGTGTCAGCAAAGATGAATCTCTTCAACTGTTTTTTTAAAAAGCTGAACCCATAAATTCTCTCACAGTGGGATTTGATAGCTGGACAACAACAAGGGGCTATTCAATATGATGATTAATCCCATACCGCTCAATCACTGAAGCTTCTTCTAGCTCCAATGCCTTCCCTTCTCCAACATGTTTGTAGGTTGTAGGAACATTTGTGCTAATTCACGTGCCAACCTTTAAGCACCTGGTCTGACAACACAGCTCTAGCCTCACAGCACATCACACAAACGGCAACCTTACTGCCTCATCTGTCTATACCTTCTCCGCCCTGTAGCGAGATTCACTTCCACTGTACGTCCATCAATGCAGATTGGGGGATCCAAATTCTGCAGTATCTTTAGCAACCTCAATGCCTCCTGTAAAAAGAAAGGAGAATTTCACACCCATGAGAAGGAAACACAAACCCATTTCCCAGATCCAGTCTGTCTGAAAGGAAGGCTTTGTGCTTACACAATGACCATAGTAGGACAGGAAACACAACACTTTTGTCTAAATCTTAGTGTCTAAATATTATTTAGGATGCGACAAAAAGGATAAATGCATTGTTAGGTTCTCTGCTTGTCCTATGACCATTTTCAGCAGCCAGCTAGGGACTATATTCTCCTAGGGCTGCTAGACAATGCAGCACCGTGGCTGCTGTTGCCCCAAATTGTTTTGCTGAGCACCCTCTGGACCAATGCCAAAGCACAGCTATGGAGTCTGGGAGTCACCCAGAACCAGAAAATGTGAACCCTCCAATGTGGGACTGTCTGTTAATTAAGATTCTCGCCTTCTGCAGAGGGAAACCATTGAATTCAAGTTCCCTGCAAACAAAGTATCTGTGCAAGAGGTGTTCAAATTTAGGAGGGTCTCAAAGAGATGTACTGAGGCAAGAAACTCACTCAGCATCACAGCTTGTGAAAATAGACAATCTTTGGCTCCTGAAGCCAGACGGCAACAACTGTATCCAATATTCCCTGTACCTAGCCAGACAAGCAGAAGAGAGGACTCACTCAGGACAGCTGCCTCACAAGTACAGCTATTTCCTATATTTATGTGGTTTCTCTACTTCTATGGACTATAGATGCCAACAGGGGGAGCATGTGAAAGCAGGATACTACTTACAGCATGGGAATCCAGTTCAATGAAGCCATAGGTCTGCCCCATCCGTCCAGCCTTGTTCTTCATGATGCGCACGCTGGATGTGGAGAGACGGACATATGGGGCGAGGAGCCCCACAATGACTTCTGGTGGGGTGAATCGAGTAATACGCTTCAGCATAATTGCTGTGAAGCACAATGAGGGAGGTGGCCAGGAAAGAAAAAGTAGTAAAAAAAGATAATTCAGATCTAAGTTTATTGTGACAGCACAGGTAAAACTAAATCCACTCAAAGCAACAGCATGGCTTCTTGCAGTTGAGACTGGAAGCCATCACTTTTCTCCTTTCCACTTTGCAGGATGCTCAGAGTACCACCTCCAATTGCTAACCTTTCCTTCCCAGAAAAGAGCGCAGAAAGTAGGCCCCTCCTCAGAGGAACTCAGCCCAGGGAAACTTTTGGCCAAAAGGACTTCTGCTGCTGTGCTAAGTTAACTGTAACATCCTGAAGCCAGCTTGCCCTGAATTAATTTTCCTAAAGGCAATTTGCCAGCACCTTTGGAGCTGGACAGCCCACCATTATTTGATGCCTTGATTTGCACAACATGGAAACAGCCTCCAGAGGTTTTAGTGAAATGCTGCCCTTTCTGCAGATGGCCTCATGGAATGCAAGCAAGATTAATCCAAAATTGGGCCCTGTGCCACTCACTTCTGCTTCCTCCACCATCCTGTGGTGTGCCTTCCTCTGCTTCTCTCTGAGAAGGCAGCTCCTGGTGCCGGTCCATGTCCCTTCTCTTCTCCTGTGAGGGCCGCCGCTCTCTCCCATCATCTCTCTTCCTTGGCTCCTGTTCCTGAGGCTGACACTCCTGCTGTGTTGCAGGAACTGAGGGCTGGAGGGGCTGCTTTGGAGATCCTGGTTGTCCTGATAACTCTTGCTCAGGTTTTTCAAGCTTTGTCTCTGCTATTAAGAGAGGAGAAATGGACTGGTTCCAGATACAGTGTTTCAGCATGTATTTTTCTTCTGCTATTTTCTGGCCACTGCAGCAGCACCCCTTATAAAAGGCTAACCTGTTCCGCCCTTCACATATGCCATGTCTTAACATTCTGCAGACAGACACAAGGTGTGTAAAGGACAAGCTAGATACTGCTCATCCTTCCACTGCTTTGTTTCATGCTGGGTTGACCTTCTCCTGTCAGGGACAAGAGGCTTTTTGGCCTCCTTTTAGGATTGGCTCTTGCCTGGGCAAATGTGAATCAGGGACGGGTTTGGATATGTTCCTCCCGTGTCCAGGTCACCCTACATGGCAGTGGTATCCTTACTATGCTTTGGTACAGGTACCCATAGTGGTGTTCAACTATCAACTAGCGGAGCAATATCAACTACTAACTGTCACCCTATCTCCATGCTAGAGGAAAATGGCTGCAGACCCCTACGGTCAATAAGTGAAAGGCATCGTAACACAATCACTGATTTTTACCAGGTGCCTATTTACCAAAGATGAAGCAGATATTATGTGGTAATGCCCTGCCCCCCAGCCTAGCTATGCAATAAAGAGTTCAACCCCATCCAGTTTCGGTGCTTGAAGGCCTCTGAAGCATCTGGCTTCACTTCAAAAGAGAACCCTACCTGAGCTTCTAAACCTGTTGGAAAGGGAAGCCAAAGCTGTGGGGCTGCAAGGTCAGACACCACCAGCCCTGAGAGTGCAAGACTTGGCACAGCAAAGCTTCGCTCTTTAATGTCCCCCAGAGCACCTCCCCGCTCTTGTCTGTTTGGGCAGTGGGCAGCATGGCAGAGCAGAGGACCATTTTGCACGTAAATATTGGGAAAGCCGCACACCGACTTGCTTGGCTGTCAGCACAGCTCATGTTGGACAGGCCTGTATTAATTTGTCCGCAGTTTGCAGCGTGCAGAGCTTTGGCTACACTTCGTGAGCAGAACCTCATGTAAAATTTGTGTATGAAACCAGTCTGCACATGCAGCTGTGGAAACTGCCCGTGCAAATCACACAGACATGAGCATGACCCCAGAGATGGGGAGAGCAATTCTCTTACTGAATTCTTGCTCAGCTGATGCATCCTCTCCCTCAGAACCACCTCTGGACTCTGGGCCTGCTCTGCTCCCTGTAAGAGAGGCATATTAAAATCCATTTCAAGACCATCAGTCACAACGCACGCAAGAACTCACGCAAAGCTGCAGTAATGCCTGTATATGCCTAGAGAGTTGTTTTTGTTTCACCCAGCAATTAAATGACAGTCATAGGGAGGTTACCTTATTACACACACTCTCACAATCAACAATACCTAGAAACATTCCAGGTCAGGCTGGATGGGGCTCTGAGCAACCTGATCTAGTTGAATGTCCCTGCTCACTGCAGGGGGGTTGGACTAGATGACCTTTAAAGGTCCCTTCCAACCCAAAGACTCTATGATTCTATGAAAACCAGGTCAGTAAGAAGCATGCAGCACAATCTGTCTTCGCAGCATCTTAAAGGCTCTGTTTAATTTGCTCCTCGGCAGTTTTATTACAATCCACAGTTGTGTTGGGCCAGCTATGCGAATTTTGCCTTCATAACGTTGATGGAGGAGCCACAGCACGAGGAAAGCACAACGAGGGAGACAGTGTTTCAATAAATAGAGCTTTGCATGAGCAGTTATTTTAATGCCCTTCTGCCTCAGGTATGCAGGTAAGAAATGCAAAACATCAGAAGTCTGCTCAAAGACACAGAGTTAAAGCTTACAGAGTGCCTGGAATACCTGATCGTCCCAAATAAATCAGTTCCTCAAGGGAGAGTGTTTTGGCTCTTGTGCCGTCCCACCCCAAAAAGCAGAGGTGCTGGTGGGGTGAGGAGAAGCTCCTGGAGGAGCAGAACTCCTTTCCATGCACTTCTTACAGTCAGCAAGGTGAGTTCAGCAGTTCAAATCCTGGATTCACCTCTAATCTGAGAGCCTCAAAAGAATAACACTAAAAACATGCAGCTGCATCTCCCAAGGAAGGTGGGTTGAGGGGAAGCCATCTCACCTACGGCCAGCAGTACTAGCTCACAGTCCTGGAGGACACACAAACTGTAACTCCATGGATGAAGGACAATGCGCAAAGCAATAGGAAGGCAAGGCTTTGTGCAGTAAGACACCTCTCCACCAAGCCTCACAAGAACAGAGAACCTGGTAGCAACGCATCCGCATGTAGCATCTTTAGTGTGGACAGGGAAAAGGGTCTAAATGAAGCAAAACTAATAATCCTCCTACACAGTGCTCAGCTAGTGCACAAAGAGGGGTGCCACAGGGAAGCCAGAAGAGAAACTTACTTGTCAGGGCAGATGAAACTTATCATCAGCCAAGCACAGGGGACCAGATATACTCACCATCTCTTGGGAGCTTGCAATAGGAGCAGGAAGATCTGTAGCCCACAGTACACACCTTACACTGCAATGGAAGACGGACAGCATGAGGGAGTCATGTTTTGAAGGCAGTGGGTACAACCTACCCCAGAAAGCCAGACTCTGCAGTGCTTTCAGAGAGTAACAGCCATGGAAAAGTTACAGTGAGAGTCTGGAAGACAGGATGGGTGATGGCAGCAGGAACCTTGACTGGAATGGGAGGGAAATGCTCACGTGGCTCACAACCGGGATGGCCTTGGGAACAGGATTTTCACATAACTTCTGAGCACAGATTTGTTCACACCGTGGAGGTACTTCGCTGGTCCTTGAGACAGGACCCTTCTCCCTCTCAAGTGATGCTGGACCAAAAATCTCCACGCTAGGCACCATATGGCTAGCCACCCTGTTGTTTCAAAGGATCCAAAGTTATCTTTGTATTCCCTAACCTCAACTCACTCCTAAAGCAGTTACAAAGTCCTTATCTGAGCTAAACTGTAGATCGTGATGTAATCTGCTGCACAGGGAGAGTCAATGAAGAGGTGTCTGCTAACCGAGAGGTAAAGATGTACAGCCTCGGATGGTTATCCCACCCAGAGCCACCGTGGAAAGAGCCAAGTGCCCCGTCTTCATAGCTCTCTCTGAACACAGCATTCCTAACTTCCTCTTCAAGCTCTTTGTAAATGCATTGCTTCCCTTTCATGCTATTTTTTTCCTCTAATTGAAGCCCTGCAAATGCTCTGGGGCACAAGGGAGCTCTTTCAAGGCCATGCTTACACACAGCAACAGTAGGGACATACACTCCAGCTATTTCTCTTTGCACTGAGAGCTGTTGTGAAACCACTACCTGAAACTTCTGTCTCTACTTGATCTCCGGAGCATTGCAAGCACAGGCAAGGTACCGAGCAACAACTCTGCTGGCAGTCAGCGCACCCAATTAGCCTGGATGAGGGTCTTTGTAGCCCAGTGTGATCCAATGGTCAAGGTGGGAGTCTAACTAGAACTGATTCCTTCCTGCCCTGCCGCAACCTCTTGGTCTGCAGTCAGTGGGAATGCAGGCAACAGCCCTGCCCTTTGCTCTAGCACTCCTCCCCAGCCTACTGCAGCCAAAAGTGCCTTCCTAAACGTGGGAAAGGCATGGGAACAAAACTGACCCTCAGGCAACTGTGCCTCCCCAGAAATGGGCCAGTTCCTGTCTGTGCTATTTGCTCTCTGGACTTGGACTCACTTCCACACTTCCTTCCCTGCTGCACTTACTACACTCAAACCTAGATCACAGGTTCCTGCGTGAGACAGAGGGGTAGTGTGCACTGCTACACTGGTGAAAACTCTGGTTACCTGGGCAGTGAAGACACTTGTGTTCACACACATGAACCAGAGTGAAAGCCTGTTCCATTCTGGGTGGCAGAATCACTGTCTCACTTTGGTTTTTGCAGAGAAAGGGTCCATACAGTATTTTCCCCATGTTAAAAGGGAACCACTGCACGGAGACGAAACTGCTCTGTGCATAAAACACTTGCTACCTGTACCTGCACCATGCACTCATAGGTGGTACCAAAAACACAGTAGGGAAAATCACAGAAGTTTAGAAGAGGCAAGAGCTTCAGGACAGGTATTACTCTTAAGAATCTCCAGCCACTGAGCAAATATCTAACACTCGTCTCTGCTGCCACTGCCGTGAGAGCCAGCAGGGGAAGCACAACACAGCTCTCTGATCGCATACTTACACGTTTGCAGCGCCAAAACTCTGGGCACGGAGTGTACTCAAGGGTCACTTCTTTGCCACCGATCGAAAGAGTTCCCTGTTGAGACAAGGGGGTAAATGACGAATGTGCCCAGCACAGGAAGATTACTCAGAGGCAAAGAAAGGGCTTAAAGCTCTGGTTCCTAAAGGTCTCGCAAGTGAAACAGGGTGAAGGGGGGAGAAAGTTTCACTGTTCAGTCAGCTGGAGCTTTGCCACGGAAGTGGAAGGGAAACTGCCTGTGCCCTGCTCTAGCACGGGGCTACAAAGCTGCATGTTAGCTCCAGAGGAACTAGGCAGAAGAGGCTTTGCTACCTCCCAGAACAGCAGAGACAGAGTAACCAGAGCACAAGAGGGAAACTGCTTTAACCTGCTTTGTCCTCATGCTGGAAAGGGGCAGCTG
This sequence comes from Phaethon lepturus, assembly GCF_000687285.1. Taxonomy (NCBI): domain Eukaryota; kingdom Metazoa; phylum Chordata; class Aves; order Phaethontiformes; family Phaethontidae; genus Phaethon; species Phaethon lepturus. The sequence continues at coordinate 21,579 of NW_010559658.1, forward strand.
GACAGCCTCCTTCAGGCCAGCCACCACCTCAAGGCAGCTACTTGAGAAGGAATACAAGGAAAAATGCCACTGAGGTGTGAGCATTTTCATACTTGAGTTAGTCTTCATGTCACTCATGAAACCCTGGCTTTCCTTCGGAGAAGTATGCCAGCACGTGGCAAGGCCACTGGCTCCACAGCCAGCAGAACTGCTGCTCTGCAGCCAGTGCTTGGTGAGGCTGGCCTCGAGCACCGGTACAGCAGCAGCAGCAGAGGAGCTCCACTGCCTACAAAGACACACTACTCTCAGCTCCACGCATGACCCTCCGGAGAGCTGGCAGGAACCCAACAAATCCACAAGCTTTGTCGAAATGCAGATGATGTAAGGGTGAAATGAAGTTGTAGGTGCAAATCTCCCAGCTCCTGCCTGGAGCAGCCCGTAAAAGAAGAGCAGCAAGGATTCCTGGTGGCTCTCATCTGCTGTGGACAACAGATCATGCCTGGGCATGCAGGATTGCAGGCTGATGGTGCAAATGCACAGAGCCATGAGACATCTCATGTCACTGGAGGCACTGCCAGACCACCCAGTCTGTAATTTCCCAGTACCACAATATGAGACTCGGTGACAACAATGAGACTCAGACCCAGGTCTCCCAAATCCCAGGAGAGCAACTGCTCTTCTGGCCCATTGCTGGATCGTACAGACTGATGTCAGGGAGCTGTAAACATCCCCAAGCTATTTTGGGGACCTCTGGTGAGTCAGAAGTTTTCCAGGTACTCTGACCCAGTAGCCTAGTCACACAAAGCCCCAGAGCAAACCACGAACATGAGAAAACAAGTTCCCAGAGTTATTATTCAAAAGTCATGATACCCCCATGCATAAATTGCTGTGCAGAACATGAGGGAGATCCTAGGGAATATGTAAAGTAGGAGGGAAGAGTTCATGGGAGGGAATTGCTCAGTGACAGTGCAACAACAATCTTTAACCTCTATGAAAAAACACAGCAGAGAAAGTTGGAGACCAAAGACACTGCCTTGTAAGGTCAGGTTCCACCACCTCCCCTCTCGGCAGCCTGCCTGTTAGGGACCATGGTTGTCCTTTCCTACCAGGCCTATATGTGTTGAACACTTCAGGGGTTTCCTTTCTGCCATCCAGCTGTTCAAGCACTGCTTTCCAGTGTGGACTTGCTGTTGCCTTTCCAGAAAGCGGAGCCATTTCTAGACCTTACGGATGGCTGGCACGTGCACCCAGAGCACAGTGCTGCAACCTCAGACGCAGCATGGAGTATTGCCTACTTTACACATCTGGGAGAAGGTTTGCACCTTCTTTAAGGCATGTGAGGAAACAGAAGTGAGAAAGACAGGGAAGTGGAAATCAAGGCTGTCCCACTGGGACTGTTGGTCCCTCTTGAGATGGACATGCTCCCTCTCCCAGGCAGGGCACCCATCACATCACCCACTGAAGAGACGGGCAGTGCCAGGAAAGCAGGCTAGAAACGCCTGCGCCTGCCTCAGGACCCACCGGGCACGGGGGGGAGAGAAGGCAGGGTGCACATCCTCACGAGCAGAGCTGCGGCCGCTCCGTGAGCCCAGGAAACTCTTTGGAAACAGCAGCTCCTCAGTAGGCAGGTGCAGCCCTGCCTATGAGCTGGGGAAACAAGGACAACTGGCTTTGAGGACACTTCCTCCGGTAGGGCAATCCATCTTACAGCTTCATCCTTTTACCAGCCCTTGAGGATAAAACTTGCCAGAAAGCCTTAAGATTATTTTTGATTACATGGAAAATGTTTTTTAAGTGCAGGTGGTGCTGGTCTCTACTGCAAATTCAGTTCTCGGAGACTGCAGAAAGTGTCACTTGCATAATTATTCCTTAATTTCCCCAACACCCTGCTGATTGCCTGCTCACTTTTTCAACAAGCTCTCTCTTACTGATTTCTTCTTGATAAAAGTCATTTTCAAGGTTGCAATCATCATTTAACACACCAAAATGAGTCCTTCGTTTAGGACAAACATTGTCAGCATTCAGTGACTTTAAATTCCTCATTCCCCCATTTTGTTACTAGATTCCACCCCAAGTATTTTCAGAACCTTTATTTCCTCTAGTCCCTGTCACTGCCTACTCTTTTTCATCAATATCTTCTTCCTTTTCTTTGCAAAATGTTTTGGATAATACTCTCATTTTCAGTTCACCACTTTCAATTGAGTAGATCTTTGTGAAATCACGAAGATTTTCTGAGAGTTTCAGGGAACAGTGCCAGGGGGAAGATAAAAAGGTAAGCCCAAGCTATGCCACACGTACTGTCTGGTACCCAGTCCGCAAGAATCTCTTCGATATTTATGCGTTTTATCCTGGACCTCTCTCACCGACTCACCTGCACTATCCCCATTAATTCTCCTTGTGGATTTTCAACACCCTGGACTTCTCAGCTGCTTGGCCTTTTCTTTCTAAATCAGTATGCTACAAAAATGTCTCTCTGGTCCTCCCAGTCAAGAACCTCCCCCTCAAAACTAGCAGTAAACACACAGTTGACTCACCAATGAAGGGTTTAAAAGGCAGCACAGCTCTGCCGTGCTAGAACACCGAGCTCTCAGTCATGGAAATGCTGAGATTTCCCAGGGCACGAGCAGATTCTACTGTTGTTTTTCTGAATTGCCACATTCATCGAACCAGAGCATCAGGACTTTATTGCTGGGAGGAACATTTTATGCTACTGTTCGGTATCTCTCACACACAGTGATACATGTTTTTTCACTTAGAGGGCTGTTGAAGATGCAATACTGGATTCTAGTCTAAGTGATACAGTTCAGTACAAGCCATATCACCTAAAGCAACTACAAAATCTGCATTATCTGGAATAACAGCCGACGGCCTAGCATGTAAATATTGCTGTCAACAGACTGATCAACTGAGCAATCCCATTGTGAGGTGGTTCTAGAGAGCGACGCCACAAAACCGTAAAGCCTGTGTGGAGAAAGCACACACAGCAAGTAGCAGTGTCTCGAAGCCCTTCACTGAACGGGGCCAAAACCCACAAGAACCACTTACTTTAAGAGAGGGAAAGAAAAAGGGAAAATTCCTTAGCCATGACATCCACAGGTGATGAAATCCTTCCAAAAGCACTTTGGAGACCGCACATCAGCTGGGCACAAGGCTTCAGCAGCGAAACTCCGGTTTTACTAGAGCAGCTTCCAAGCTCTTTGCCACCAAAGGCAGTTAAGCCAGAAGCATTAGAAGAATATCAATAGGACCCAAGCGGCAAAGGTAACCCCAACTGTACGAAAAACACAGACCGCATCCTAACACACATAATGCCCGCGCACAAGGGCTCAAGCTCTTTGCAATCACACTGCTTTAGCAAGGGAGGACATTCACCTCCCGCTCCGGACAGAGCTCACACGGGCAGAAGTCGTGTGTGTTACCGAGTAGCGCAGGTACGCGAGCACAGATCGCTTTGATCACGCTTCCGAGGGGAGCAACGCAGCCGCTGACAGGGCCAGGAGACAGACTAGTGCAGGTCAGGCAGGGCACCAGTTACCCACGTCAGCCGCTATTCTGTCAATCAGCATTTACAGTTGGCATGCTGGTAGTTTTCATGCTCGTTGACAGCCTTCTAATGACGATGACTGAGGGTTGAGGAGGGGAAGAACTTGCCAAAAAACTATCTCTATGCTCTCCAAGACCGAGATGACAGAAGAGTACAAATCATCGATGTCAAAGTTTTTGCTGTTTCTCTGAAAATAATTTAGAGCATCCAAGAGTGACCTAAAAAATCTGAAATGTGGAGAGCTTTTGGAGCATGGCACACTCCCTCAAATAAAATCAGACTTCTGCTTTAACTGAATTTGGCCAAACGCTAAAAACTTCAGTAAAATCTCACTTTGAAGCCTCATAACAATGAGCTGACAGCTCTCCAAGTATTCCACCCCATGGGTCATGCTTCAGCAGCTACCATAGAGGCTGCAAAACTGCACGGAGATGTGGATGTAGCAACCAGCACTGCTTGTGGATTGCTGTGGAGGAAGCGTGCTCCAGCCCTTCCAGGGGGATGGTAACCGCGTGCCACTGTCACAAGAAAGACCATGGGTACCTGACTTGGTGGAATAGCAATTGTGAGCCTCAGCTTTACCTGGAGTGACACAGATCGTTTTTGGAACAGAACCAAGGCCCAGGTCTGGAGCCCCCAAATCCACAAAGATTAACAAGCCGAAGTTTTCTCCTTGGCTCCACCCACAGAGGGGCAACCAAGAGAGCGCAGGAAGCACTGTCCCCACACTCCTCAACGAAGGTGCCTGCACCACAAGCAAACCGTATTCAGATCTCCAGCGCCTGGCTTGTGCACAAAACCAAACACCACTTCAGCTAATTATTTCCTTGTATTGTTCATAGTTTAATTACATGGAAGATATCCGTGCTGTGAACTGAAAGGTTCTGATACTGTTCTTGCTGAGTAATAACCAAGTCAGAAGACGGACATAGTTCCACATGTTAAAAATGAACTGAAAATACCATTTGCAAACAGATATAAAATTGCATACAAGGATTATGACAAAAGAATGCTTATGGGCAGCGCAGCAAAACAGTCACATTAAAATACCAGAATTAACCTTGTTTACATGATGTTAATTCAGCCCTCATGCATATTTACTATAATTAGGATGGTTATTCAAAAATCATTACACATCCATCATTCAAAAATTATTTAAACCAATTAATGATTAGTGTTTATTGCCTTGGGGAGCCTCCAAGAGTACCCCAGGAGGCAGCCTGGGAATGCAGAGGGAGCACACAATCCCAGCAGCACTTCCTAAAACAGCGAGCTCTCACCATCCTAGGGTTATTTTCCAGTCCTGGCCTCCAAACGCACTGGACGGCACGGCACGGCACAGGGGAGACAAGCAGCTGACAGCAGAAGTCGTGTTACCGAATTGTAACCGCAAATCAGACTGCTTTCAGGTTTTTCTCCTATTCGAGTATGGATTATAAATGCAAATTTAACAACCACAACACAATGCAATTTACGTAGTTGCATCCTATTTCACTGGCATGGTTCTCGTCTCTGTACAGAGGCTGGAGGGAAGCTAGCAGGGAGAGCACAAGGCTCTCTCCCTTAAGGTATTCATCTTCAGATAAAGCAGGCAGACAGGGTCAAAGAGCAAAGGTCCTTCTAACCCACACATCCCCAGCTGCTCATGGAATTCTGGAGCCAGCAGCTTCCTGGGACAGCGCTGAGGGACAACACCAAGACACCTGGGAGATTAAGAGACCAGCTGGATATATTTCGAAACAAGATCATTTCAGCCACAGAAACTGGCTTCTCATCCCGATTTTTCCATATGCTGAAGTTTTTATCTCTGAGCTTCCTGGCAGCTGCTGTACAAGGGACTCAACTCCACAGAGCAACAGGCAGTACATCTGCTTACCTTTGACAAAAAGCAGCTGAGAAAAGCTGTGAACCCACAAACCACAATCCATCTGTAGTTAAACATTTAGAAAACAGAGTGCGACATGGAGAGATGAAGAAACAAGAGCAATCCAGCCTGCTGCAGGGTATTGCAGCAATCTGGCATTTGCTACAGGAACAGGAACTACAAGCAAATTCCTAGTGTAGTGGGACCTACCCCAAGGCTCTCAAACCCCTTTTCCAGCTCCCTAACCATTTGTAGCTCAGGGACTTCTTTTTATTGGCCTGGTCTATCAGTGTCCAGTATTCTACTGCACAGTAGCTGACAGCCAAGGCAAAAGATTCAAGACATACAGGGGAAAGGATGATCTGACAAGCAGTGTCATTCCCAAGGGAATGGCTATATCACTGTGTGGATCCAAACAACCTTGCTGCATATTATTTTTACAGGTCTTTATCAAGACTAACACTGAGATGAATCTTGCACAATAGTTGTGTTAGTGGTCACCTGGAAAGGATGATGTTTGGTTCCTGAACATCAGCGGTGCTTGGAGCTCAAGAGCACGTGGCATCACTTCGAACCATTTAGCAGTAAGACATTTGTTTCAACAGCGATCTGGTGCCAACCAGCATGGCATGCTCAGGGCTCATGGCCTTCACGGTCAGAGGAGGCCTGAGGCTGAGAGCCCAAAGATGTCATCATCAATCTTGAGTTAAGCCAACATAACTTCAGGCATACCACTGATGGGCACGTTAAACAAAATTGGCACTAACACAGAACGGAGGCATTAGGAGGATAACTTGCAGAAGTCCTAAAGATGTAGTAGCTAAATATAACAGATTAAGATGCTATATAAGGATTATTTTATCTCAGATAGCACTCAGTGCCTCTTTTTCAAAATCCTTTCATACAAATCCCATTACCCACTTGCACCGTGACGCACAAGTTTACACTTGCTGCCAGACAGCCCTCCTCAGACCTCCCTTTCTGCCTGCTTATCCAGGTCCTTTGTCCTTTAGCAGAAGGTGCCAGTCTGCAGCCTTTAAGTACCTTATTTCCACAAATGCCCCATCCAGCCTGCTGAGACACCTCCAGTTTTCTTCCTACGATTTCTGAATTCCCTGGATACCAGCCATACTCTTTTTAAGCAAGTCCCAGTATCTTTCTACAACTCGTCTCCCCTCACTGACATCCTTTCCGCAAACATACACAGAAATTGCCTTTCAGACTATGCCAGGTCTCTACATTTTATTGCCTGAATTCTGAACTCCAGTTGACTTCCAAGTTAGGACTCTCAAAGTGCTTATCTTTTAAACACAGCATTTGCTTCACTTGTCAGCAGACTCAGTCCTGCTCTGAGAACACCACCAAAACAGTCGGTGCACGCAAGCTCCCAATTACAGCTCCCGGAAGGATAACAGCGACGTGTCGCAGCTTGAGAAAACACACGATGGGACTAGGACTTCACATGCTCTAGGGCCAGCTTTGGGTGGTAGATGATATGAATGGCTTCTGCATTTCACCCTTTAAGGAGATTTCAACACATCTGAATGTTTTCTTTGATCCAGTGAAGCAAAGTGGACCTTTTACCTGCCACTGAAAGCTCTAACGTCTCCCTGCGCAGCTAATTCTAACCTCCAGCTTCCCTCACGCCTCTCGAGAGGGCATCTTTGCAGATCAGCATTATAGGATCACTGGACAAATGTGGAAATTTTAAAATGAAAGCCTTTCCTACACAGTACAAAGAGGTCAGAATAGGATTTCCAGAGTTCATGTAGTGAGGGTCTGGGGGCGTCAGAAGATAACAGCTCCAAGGGGGACAAGTTCTGTGCTCTGGTGTTCCTGGCTGCGCTCCCATTCCACAGCTAAAGAGAAGAAACAATGGTTAAGGACTTATTACGGGGAAAGCTAAGAAGGTCATACGTATCAAACACTTGTTCCCATGCCCAAAAAAGTATGAATCAGCTTGAATCCTCTATTTGAAAAGTATACGTAAAACTATAAAAAATTAAGAGCATTTCAATGTTTAGTATACTGAGTATCATTATTCATAGGTGGCTCTAGAGAAGTTCTGCCTCATCGATACTGCTTTTCTGATTCATCACAGTCTACTGCCTGGACACTGTGTTTGAACAACAACTATTTCAAAGGCTCCCTTTGATCCCAACACAGGGATTTCCCTTCTCTCTCCAAAATGCTGCTCCAGTGCCTGGACATATTTCTCAATACTTTATTATATGGCCACCTTCTTCCCCAAAGGTCATCTCATCCCATAATGCTGTTAAACAATATAAAGATTAAGCACATTAGCACAATGCACTAATCCACCCCAGGACCTTCCTGTGCATTTCCCCCAGGGGTACCTTACAATTAGCAATGGCCATAAGGAAGCTGGGAGAACAATGAGGAAAGGCCCAGCTCCTTACTCATAGATTTGAAGCACAATATCAAAACACTAAAGAGCAATCCCAATGCAAAATCATGCTGGAAAAAAGTCAGGCTGGAAAGCTCTGCCTTAAAGAGGTAAATTTATTCCTAGACAATTCAGCGTATTTGATTAAGCACTTAAAGATCCCACACCCAAACAAAAGCACGTTCTTCTACTGGAGCATGTCACCGTGGGATTACACACCGATTCCAACACAGCTCGACCAGAGGATTTCTGTGCAGCAGCAAACCTTCACTAAGAACATGCCAACTGCAAATGGGGGAGAGCACAATTCCAAGGCTTCCCCTCCAAACTCACTTCTGCACCCACTGAATTAAGCACTCGGAGCCTTCACTAGCAAAGCTTTCTCTGCAGCCAGCGCTCAGGCAAGCTCCCTGCAGGACAGCCTCTCTGCTGCAAGGAAAAGACCCAAAAACCCTGGGAAGAGGGATCAGCGCTGGATGAAAAGAGGGTTTTGTCCTTGGAGACTTCATTTCTCAACATCCCCAAATTCTCAGTTAATGGCAAAATGGGTGCTGACTCCAAAATGGTAAAAGAAAGAACCCAGCCAGCTGCCAGGGGAAACGCACCAGCAGCGTAACACTTACCGGTGCCGTCTCGACGACGATTCCCTGCACATCACCATGACCTTGAGGCAGCCTGTCCAAAAGCTAAATCCAGGTCCTTAACAGTCACACCTGGACGGAGCCACGGGGCAGCCGGCACATCATCAGGCTGGCACCTGTACCGACTGCGACATCTGAAAAGGTGCTGCCTCTTAAGAGAGCTCTTCTTAGGAGCTGATTTGGGAAATGGCTGCTGTAACTTCTTTGGTCAGTATTTGCCCAGGAAACCTGGCACAGTGTGAGAATAGAGCTATCTGAGCCCTTTGGAAGGAAATTAGTTTCTCCTGCCAGCCTGGCTCGGGTGAAACGTAACACTAGCGGCTGTCACAGCTCCCCACAGGACCCAGCAGCTCCTCCTTTACCAGAGCACTCAGGTTTAAGAGGTTCATCCAGGCAACCGCACTGCACAATATCCAGAGGTGCATTCCAGATCCCTCCTTCCTGGCGAATTCCCAGAATTGCTGAAGAAAGGAGCTTAGTGCCTTGTCAGGGTGCAAAAGGCAGAAGCAGCAACTCTCCTGTGTGGATATCCAGGCTCCGAGCCTGCACTAGCTGACCTCCGCTCTTCAGGAGAGGACTCTAGCCAGAGGTGAGCGTGCAGAAGAGCAGTTCCTACGATAACCCTGACACTGAGGAAGGAAAAGAACATGATTCCCTGTTGTGTCACAAGTGCCCCAGCTTGCCTGAATCCCTAGGGCATTGGGAAGGCAAACAGCACGCACCGACATCTCCTTAAAATGTCACATAAGCAGCACGGTAGTGAGTGGCTCGGGTATTGCCACTTGAACCTCTTCTGGGACTCTTAACACCCGGGGATGTATCAAGCCAGGCAGTGAGACGCAGCCTTGTACAGAGACCAGGCCCCAGCACATCGCTGCAGACTGAGGGCAGACAGAGAGGTACTGCCTGCCACTCCCCATGTGCCACCGCTCCTCTCTCAGCAGCAGGCACTGGAGTACCAGAGAGGTGATGCTTTCAGCATCTCTTGGAATCAGATGACCAAGCGTCTGCCCATCACTAAGAGGTGTCTATTAAACATTTTGGAATTCACGTCTTACGTTTAATGACTGACCCACTACACACCAGAAGGAAGAAAAACAGTTAGTGTGATGGGCAGAGAAGCAGGCGGTGGTAGAGGACAAACACCAATCTCACATGGACCAGGCACAGAAGAACACCTTGTGAGGGGAAAAAAAAACAAACGACTACAGCTCTCTTCTCCAGTGATATCACAAGTTGGGAAGAATCAATCAGGCTTTCAAAAACCTAGGACTATAAACAGTAAAATACCTTAGTCATCATGTCATTAATGTACAGCTTTGCACCATGAGACAGCTTCTTAGTGAGACTTCTCAACCTGATTTTATGTGTATGAAAACACATCTTGGGATTCTGAGGACTTAAAATTACTTTCTCAGTTAACTCTGCTCCTGAGATCCTTGATGGAGAAGTACATCAAACGTTTGCTTGGGCATTTACTGCCATCCTGGTACAAATCATGTACCAAATCTGGTACATGAAGCCCATCTGAATATTGCTAATTTCCTGCTAAGGCATGGATTGTACATCAAAAAAAACTAAGATTTCCCCTGCTGTCTATGAAAACGGGAGAGAATTACTTTCCTCTTCTTGTTCTAAAGAGGACCATTTCAGAGATATACATACTTAAATCTCATGTTTACAGCACTGACCCTCATTAAAAACGTAATTCATCACATGATGCACTTAATTATAGACCACTGTCCTTTGGGGAATCTACTTCTGGAAGCTGTCTGTTCATCCTGTGGAAGACGTAACTAACTGAACTCACAGGTGGCCTGAAGCGATGGAGATGCAGAAGGACACTCGGATGCAACATCTGGTAGTTGTCAACGCATACACACAGTGCAACAGCAGAGCAGAAGAAACCTTAAGGCAGAACACTACATCAGACACTCCACTGCAACAACCAACCGTACACTGCACAGCTTCTGTTGCTGCAGAAGCCAGGAACAACTTCCCACCTCCCTCCCGTGTCTCCTTGTACAAAAATGACTTCAGGATTTCCCCCCATTGCCCTCTTCTGGGAACAAGCATGGCTGAAGACAAAAAAGCTGGTCACACAGTGGTACTGAGGACTGCTCAATCGCTGTCCCGTTCACACATGCTGGTCACCAGATATGGTGCAAGAAATTCTCCCCCTCTCAAACGAGAGAGGATCAGGGGAACTTTGTGCCTGGGAAGTGCAGAGGGCTGTTGTCTGCCAGCACCCACTGTGCTCTTCCACCTAACGTGTTTTCTTGTCCTGCACAGATGTAGAATGACAGCAATGCTCCTGATCTCTGATCCCGTAGCATAGAGTGTTTCTTGTGATCTCTGTGGGTATTAAAGCTCTTAATAAGAGTCTTGAAGGTGCCCTGTGGCTTGCAGGGGAATGGGGTGGATAATAACTGTGTGTCCTTCTGTGTTAAATACCCGTTTTCTTGTTGCCTGTGATTGATGGATAATGACACAATAGCCCACTCAGGCATGTCAGCCCCCATTTTCCACTGTAATCAAGTTTCATTTCCAGTCAAGAATATTAACAGCCCAGTTACGGTCAAATGGAAACAGAAATTCACAAATAAAAGTTGCTGACTGCTTGCCATAGCTTTGATCTTGCATCTTCAAACTTGAAACATCTTAATTTAACGTCTTCCTTGTGCAATTCTCACAACCTGAGCAAAAAATGGCAAAATTCAAGGTACTCTTTTTGAATGTACCCCAATTCAAGGTACCCAAACTTCCACGATTTACATTAAAAAGGTCCAACACAAACTCAACTGGGAAGAAAACAGATCAAAATCCACATCTGAAGAGAATGCCAGCTCGCTCTCACTGTCTATCACAACCATAGTTATGCAAGAAAAAATAAGTTTCTGCAGAAAAGCAGTCTGACCACCGCTCTTCTAAGAGAAGGAAACAGAGCTTCTGCCTTCCTTAACCCCAGGGAATGTACAATTTGACATTTTTTTTCAGTCTCTAGACTCAACCTTTTACCTTCCTGTTCCAGCAATCCAGTATCAACAGTGCACCAAGGAACAGAAAAAGCAATCACCACCAAGACAGCATAGAAGTATGAACAAACAGTTCTGATGCTGAAGCTACAAAACCGACTCAAGTGAAAATGATAAGAACATTTTGGTGTGCTCCCACTTATCTAAACAGTCCAGATGGACTCTTAGTGCTATAATCTGGCTCATATGCTTGTAAAACATATCTGGTATTTCCCTCGACATTGCTGGAATTGGGCTGAGAAGGACTGCCATCTCTTTCACAATGACAGGTCTTGTGCAAACGGTTATGGCATAACTGTGATAGAAAATGGTCTTGCTGTGGAAATGAAAGTTATGCTGTGCTCACCGAGATGCCTTTATTCACCTAAGCTGAATCCATACAGACATTTCCCTCTCACTGCCTCTGTGTCTCCTTTAAGTAACTTCAGTCATATCATCAGCACCATCCACTTGCAAGAGTACAGAGGGAATTTCTGATAGTGCATCTGCAGTTCTGTTAGTCACCAGCCTGCTTAAAGGATGACTTCAAAAGCATCAAAGCAAATTAGTGGCACGAGTCCTACTAACTTTCATATACGAGCTTGATCATGGGATTTTACATCTTAATCTAAAATCAACTTCTGACCACGTACACAATCTATCAATTGTGGCAACACGCTATCTGTACTACGGCTGATTTACCATACTCTTTGCACTTTGATGCTACAATGATAAACACTTTCCAAATGGTTACACAAGGATCTATTTAGAATTTCTACAGATCTTCACAGAAAATCAACCGATCGCAAATGCATACACAATAAAAAGCATACAACCTGTGAGTAAGAGCAGCCAGCAGTAAAACATTGCTCTTCACTTTAAGGTCAAAACACACCTATATGTAGCATCTGTGACTATGATCTCCTCATTGTCACACAACTGTTCCATTAACAGGTTAGGAAGACAGGACCTGATGCCACGCAGACCGGGTAGCATCAGTACCCTGCGTATGCATCCAAGAACTACTTCAAACCCTTTCTAGCTCAAGGCAAAATCTCACCCGCAAACGAGTTCAAAGGATGAGTGTGCCAGATGCCACGTCACTCAGGAAAACGCTTCGCGTGTTGACGACGACTGAAACAAAGCTATTTCTCAGGTGTGGCTCTGCCGACGCGTGCTCTGCAATCCAACCTTAGCCCTATGGAAGGGGCAGAGAGCAGACTTGTCTATGGTACACGTTGCACTTCATATCCACAGCCGCAGAGGACTGGACACTTATCCTGGCAACACTCATGGATCAAGTTATTTAAACAAATTTCAGGAAATCACAACTATTCCTTAATGCTTGCCGGCTCCTGACATTGTAAACAGAGCATCATCTCAACAGAGAAATACTTGCTTAACAAGGCATTTTGCGATCTACAGGGAAAGAAGGGATATTTCCAAGATATAACATCACACAGATTTGTTAATGTCAACTGGCACAAAAACCCCAGCAAACCTATAACCAGAACATAAATGCCCAGGGGCCAGAGGGAGAGCAGTTTCATTTTGGAGAATGGTAGAGAAGGATGCTTTACTCAGAACAACCTATTTATACAGCAGCCCAAGTGAGCTTCAGCACACAGAATAGATAATTCTGCAATATACAGCAATATTTGAGTCCTGAGATAACCCTGCTGGGCCATATGCCCCCAGCAGCAACCAGAGATGCTAAGAAAGTCCTGCTTATGCATCTGCTGCATGCCCCAAGCAGCTCAGCCAGAGGCTGTCCTCGGAGACAATCCCATTACAGAGCAGCAGTTCAGCAGCAGCAAACGCATACAATCCTCATCACATGGGCAAGGTGAGGCTGAAGGAAAAAGGGAGGACAGGATTTTGGAATAAGAGCAGGGAGGTAGAGGGACACAGCAAGCCAGGATCACACAAGTAGAGCAAGAAGATGCAGCTTCACAACTCTTCCAGTTAAAAGCCCACTTATTTTAAAATAATTTGGTTAGGTTGGTTTGCTTCCTGAGGCAAGGCAGGACAGAGGTGCCAAGAAGCTTGTTATCTGAGTAGGACTAGAAAAGCCAGTTGACAGGCAGCTACCACTGGCTGAAGGAAGAGTGTGTGAAGTCTTTGGCAGATCTCTTACGACCTCCTGTGCCAAAGAAGACAGACTAAGAGGATTCACACAGCTTGAACAGTTGAGATGACAGAAGATGTTGAGATGACAGAATAGAAGAAGGTCCAGAGAAGTATTTTCAGTACCAGATTTTTTTGGCAGTTACATTTTAAAACAAAAGACACCCTTCTCTGCACAAGGAAAGTCTCCATAGCATGCAGAGATTAAGTCAGTCCTTCCAAACAGAAAGGCAGACAGTGCATTTATCACAACATCACTGCAGGATATGCACGCGTACACCCACGCACCCAGCCCTGTCAGGGGTCATCACAGGCAGATCCGACTGCTTATTCACAGGCAAGCCTCTGCCCAGCACTTGGAGCCTCCCACTGCAGACTTCCGTACGGATCTGAGAGGCTTACAGCTCCAATTAAATGACGGTACAATGCAGTGGTTAGTGAGACACAAGTGGGAATGAACAAATGATTGACTCAACATGTCAGGCCTCAGTGATGCAAGACCAGGGTGAGCTCATGACAAGGTCACACACTGAATCAGACACAAAAAAACCCAAATCAGCTCTGCTGCCTGGAAATCCACAAGGGAGCTTTCCACAGGTCACTTGGATCATAAAAATTACTCCATAACGTGCATGCTTCCCAGACCATTAGGATGTTTATAGAAGAAACACTGCCAAGGTATGCAGGCCCTCTCCCCTCTCTATACACACACTCAAAGTGGAAGACTCCAAAAGGTAGTTCTAGAAATCCACACGGTCAAAAGCAGGAGAGGCTTAATAGGGGTAAAGAAGTTGCATGATACAACCTGAGCAAAATCCACACACCTAATATAAAACATGGAAAGCAGAAGATACTGTCAGCTGATAATCCAAGGAGGACATGTCAAAAGCAAGGCCATCTCCAGCACTCTTAGCCTAACACACAAACGGATTTCAGTGTGTTTGTGGACACGCTCAATTGTCACCACCACCCTCAACTGCAGGTTACAGCTAAAGAGGTAGGGTGACATTGTCAAGCGAGTAGATGATGGATACCAGATAGCCCAAGAAAATATACCTGAGGCGGGTGTCAGCTTCCATTACAGGGTGTATTTTGCAGATTCTAGAAAAAAATGCCAGACTCCACAACTCGACATATCCTACCAAAAGGAAAACAAATTACTTTTTACGTCTGGACACACAGTTTCTCTTACAAATTGCAACACACTCCTTGCACCACAGGCTTCAATAAATACTCCACAGCTACAGGTCACCAACGCAGATGCATTCTCAGGAAAACCACAAGCTCCTTTGTATTTAACTGGGAAGCCACACCGAATTGTGACTGGTTACTGCAAACGTTTTCAGGACAGAAAGTCCTAGGCTTTGCCTGCTCGTCAAAGCATCTCGCAGATTTTAACACAAACAGCTACAGTGAAAAAAAAGCCTGCGAAGTTTGATCTGTACGAGAAGCTATGTTCACACCAAATGCAGAAAAGCACTGCAGCGAATGGATAAAAGGGGATGGGCTCAGAGCAGGAGAAATGCAGAGCTGATGCCTCCAGTTGCACAGCGGTAGGATGTGCTCAAGTAAAGTAAGCACCCACAAAATCCAGCAAGAATCCCTCCTACCCTCTCCAGTAAGAAAGAAGCAGGGAATGGAGGCATCGCTGTGCTCAGCAAGCTGAACCAGGACCGCAGAGCACCGCAGGGGAAACCGCTCTCTCGTATGTGCCGGCCTCAGCGCAGGAAGGCACAAGCGCAAGCCTTGGAAGGACCGCTCTAGCACACGCCTGAGACCTCCACAATAATTTACACAGTATGTATTTTTAAAAGTTCATGCTATAGCTCTCCCATTTTTGCCCTCTGACTTAAGAAACAGGAGGAAAGGATTACAAAGATGTTAGTTACTAGCAACAAAAGCTAGGAAATATTCACGCTGCCAGTGTTGCTAAGTCTGAGGCCTGAGAGGATTTTTAGACAATACTACATAGTCAGTCAAGACTAATCATTCACTCCTAAGCTTAAAAACCCCCTTCTGCTTCCATATGTATAACAACCAGCTTTATCTCAGTGAAAACAGTAAAATATCCAGGCAGCAGAGCCAGGCTCTCTCCATGTCTCTTCCTTCACCTGCCTTTATGACAGGCGACAGTACACAAAGGGTATTTAATTTCCTGCCTGATCTTCTGACACCCAATAACATGCTTTTTATGTGTGTTTCTTCGACTGATGAAGGAGGAGCGCAAAGAGATCCCAACGCATATGGAGAACAAGAGCCACGGGATGCATTCCCAAAGTTGCCTCCAAGAAGCCAAGCCGGTGCCCCCGGACAGGAACACTACTACACCAGTGGCTACATCAAGCCTGAACGCAAAGAAAACGCAGTAAGTAAACACCACACCACACTGCAACCTTTCCAAAATGAGAATAAAGGAGGGGAAGACTATTTAGGAGAATTCATGTGACTTAGCAAGACAGAACCCCCATTTTCCATTCAAAATAGGTGCCTCTCCCCAACGGAAAAGCAGCTCATCACGGACAGAAAAGAGGCATCTTCTCATAAAAGTCGAATGACAGCCAACGCGTAACAAAAGACCAACAGGAGCATCAAAACCATCGGGCTGCAACAAGGGCTGCACCCAGATTCTGCAAAACAACTCAACAGCCCATCTGCCCTACCAGGGCGAAGAGCCTCCCAAAGACAGCAGGAGAGCCGGCAGCCGGCGCTTCGCTCAGCCGAACCTGCCGCCCAACACCTCCGCGCCAGCAGTAACGGTGACCCGTCACGTTTCCTGTACGTTAGACGGGACCTTTGAGCTGTAATAAATTGCCAACGCAACAATCAACAAGGCAAAGCAATTAATAAAGGGGGCATTTTCGTTACTTTAGTTGCAGCAATTAATACAAGTGGAATAAAACTCTCCTACAAAATGAGGGCAACATGGAAGGTGGCTGTTTCCTTATCACAATGTACTTAACAGAAAGCCCCCTCAAACCTCAGCGGTCACATACACATGCTAGACTTACTGAATGGAGGGAGTTGGACCTGGTAAATCTGTAGTTAGCAAATCTGGGAATGATCTTAAAAGGGTGCTGGTCTGTGCTGAGTAAAACAAGAGGATTTCACATTGTAGGAATTATGCAATATAGGGATGTAGCAAATTGTTCTTTAGGCAGGGGCAGTTAAACGGGCATTAAACGGCACCAAAAAACGCTGTCTCTGCACAAGCTATTTATTCCCAGCCTACAGATGACTGAGAGAGAGGCAGGATGACTAGTGAGGGACTAGGATGTCACTGTGGGCTGACACTGTTTTGCTATTTATGCTCTCACAAGCGACTGAATTTGACAGGGATAGCTGATACCTCTCTGAAAATAACTGAACTATCAAACAGCCTAGGTCTTGGCTAACACAGGTTTTGGTTTTTGCAGCTTGTAAAGATGCAGATTAATTCTCAGTCTCGGGAGATGATCTTACAACTCTAGCCTGGAAGATATTAGAATGGGCTATCCATTGTCTAAGGACAACTGAATTGCATAACGTCCTTCCTGAATATCTCTATTTGGTTTTTACTGAGAACTTAAAAGTCAGCTCCTTCTCTTGCAGCAGGTCAAATATCAAATACAAATCTTACTACTTCTCTTTTTTTTAGTTATTTTTTAATTTAAGTAGTTAGAAGGCCTTTTTTTTCACGTTCGATCAAGAGCAAATTAGAAAAATTAATCTATGTGGGGCAACCCAGAGGTTACAACTCTCCTGACCAAATTCATTATAGCACGGGTCACCCCAAAAAGCACATTTCTTACTTTACTAGTTACAAACTACTGTAGCTCTACTAAAACATAGTGAAGATTGGCACATGCAGGCTTTGGAGATTATTCCCTCCAACCACTCCATCTTCCAGGTTTCCTCTGTACACACGCACAGCCATGTGTAGCAGGAAGGAAAACTGGAAGACTTCATACCCTATCTGTTTTTAACATGGCCCAGTTAGAATGTACGGCTGGGACCATTACCCCCTCTGCTTAGCGGGCTTCTTGGCAGCACCCTGCCTGAAAGTTGGAAGGGAAACACGGTTAAAAATTATCCAGCCTGAAGGCCTGCTATAACTGTTGCTGGGGAGGGTCAACATAAGTGGCAGTTGAACACCAGCCAGGACCTCCTCATGTGCATGTGTGTACAGTGGTTTACTGGGCACCTCTAGGCATTCAGTTCAGTTTAAGGACTGGTGCTTATGGGCTCTTGGCTGTAGCAATGGACCAAATCTGATGAAGTCAAACCAGTCCAAGTACATAGGGATGCTCTAAATGGGAGAAGGGGCAGAGCAGGCATCAAGAATAGGAAACAGAGGAATTCCCAAATTCCCAGGAATTTGGGAATTGCTCTCACATAGGGAGATGTTATTTCATGTGAGTAGAACTGGGGAGAGAATATGGAGAGGCATTTGGTTAAAAGGAGTGTCATACATAATTACAGATTCCCCAGTGACAACAAAATAAATTGGGAATTGTAGCAACACTGCAGGGGAAATAAAAGTCACTGATGGTAAAATAATTAATTCTGGAGCCTTGTCTCTCTGGGCTCACCACCACCACCACCCCAGTGGGAACGTGCCAGGCTCTTTCCCAGCAACAGAATTATTTCTGTAAAACATTTTTCTAAGTTGCAATACCTCTGCAACTGAAAATAGAGGTAAATGTGAGTGCTTAGTAGGACCTCTGAAACCCCAGCTGTGAAGACTCATTAACTGTAAGTACATTTTTGCAGATGCACAGCTCTGAATCTGACTCATGACTCTCCTCCCATGACAGCAAGACTTGGGATTCAGGTAAAAAGGCTTTAGGTAATTGATATAGATTCTCACTCAAGCAAATTAGGAGGCAGAAGGCAGCAGAGAGGAGACTTAAGGGATATAGTGAAGGAAAAGGGATCAATCGTTCAGTCGTTTTTCTTGAGTGATCCATCACCTGCAATTCCAAGGTACAGGGAGGGTGATGTAAGATGGTAATCTATGTTTTACCTAACATATTTCATGCATTTTGTTCTCATATGGTGGACAACACCTCTAGCCTCAAATACCAGGTCAGAGCAAAGGCTCCCCTTGGGCACTTACGCACTGGGGATTTAAGCCATTATGCACTTTTAAGGGCTGGAAATGTTCAGATTTACCAGGTGCAACTGCACGTAGGGTAGTCCTCATGTTTGCAGCTTCAGCTTGCCAAAGGACAGGCTAGATCTGAGGGAGACGCACAATTAAGAACCTCTCCCACACATGAGACATACGGGAAAGCGGAGTGTGCAAGTCATAGGCGACTCGGAGCTGCATACCGGAGGCCTCACCCACAGTCACATGTGTATGTGTGTGTGCACACACAACTGGGGGAGGCATTTAATGCTAACAGAGATCCTTCTGACTGGATTTCGGTGTAAGTACAAAAGCATCAGGGCCAAAACCTGCATTAGGAGTCTGTCAGCTACCAGCCTCTGACTCTAGCCAGTGTGCCAACATACGCTAGGGAGGAGGGCAGACCATTTGGTGTCCAGTGGCTCTTTCACACTGGCATTTCTAAGCCTTTTACAAGTTTCTGGAAACAATATTTAAACCACAGTGTTGTGTATTATACAAGAAAAATCTTCCTTTGAATGGTTCAAAAAAAACCTCATTGGCTTTCCACCACCCCACCAAAAAAAATTTTAAAAATCTTCTAGCAGCATTGACCGAAGTTTAAAGCAACCTGGTTGGCTTCCATGCATCCGATGGCCTCTTCCAAGAGTGAAAACTCCACGCAGACATAGCCATAGTCGTAACCTGGGGACAGCATTTAAATACAGACGGGAGTCATGTTAGTGCCTTGTCATAAAGAAAGCCACATTAAATACTCAATTTCCCTTTCCCTCCAATGACAAACCCTCCTAACCACCACCCCTCTACTCCCAAATGAAAAAGAGAGAAATCAGGGACTAGCTGGATGATGATTAACTGTGCAGTTTATCATGAATGTTAATATTACAGTGTTCCCACTTCCCCTTACACAACCCAGTGACAGGCACACCCTTCCTTAGGGCAAGAAATAATTGAGTTTTGTTTTGTTTTTTTTTAAGGCACGGTGATTTTCCATTGCTAGTTTCACATTTTGTGCTACCTTGGAGGCAAGGCTCTCCAAAGCAAGTGTTGCTAAGTCATTCCAAGTACCTCACTGCAAATGTATTTTACATCAATACCAACATTTAATTGGGCAATATTTCAGAAAGAACGCACGCGATTCCTTTGCCTTTGCTATTTTTTCCTTCAACACCTGCTTACTTTTGAAGTCCAATCCCTGGCATTATGAAAAAGTGCAGTGGAGCAGGA
>NW_010559658.1:41519-63120 GCF_000687285.1 Phaethon lepturus
TTGGTATAGATGTTATTGCACGTGTAACAAGAGGATGTGGGAGCTTAAGTTTAGATGCAAGAAACTAGAGAGCCTTTACTTGTCTTGCTCCTTGGAAAGCTGTCATCTCAGTCAGTGGCAGAAGGGACCCACTGATTCAACTGCGTACTCCAGTTACCTGCGCTGAAATGTTACATCCCACAGTAAAGTGCAGGGTGAACACTACAGAAGCTAAGACCATCCTAAGAGTCATCCTTGATCTTGAAAGTAGCTCCAAGAACTGAAGCGCTGAGGAACAAACCTCAAGTCATAACCTCACTCCAGAACACTGCTTTCCAGATGATCATGGGCTACATGGGCAAACAGCGAGAGGAAAGGCTTCGTTCCCTCCTCCTGCTGCTCTTTTGGCTGGTTGGGAACGAGGGGAAAGCCAGTTCATGCGTGACTGTACCATTTTAGGCACCTAGCTGTCCTGGTGAAGAGCTTGTCTCCTCTCCTAAAGATGTGTATCTTAACACCAGTACCTTCAACCCAGGTACATATCTGGTTCCTATTGCTTCAGCTCCTCACCTTCCATGGGGAGGTAACTCCACCCACACTTCTTTCAGGCAAGGCATTCCAGTCTGCTGGAAAACAGCCCCCATCTCCCCTGAGCCTATGCCAAAGAACATTTGCTGCGCTCTCCAATTTTTCCTTCTCTGTTTCTTTACCCACTTTGTACTTAACCACATCAGGGACAAGGCCATACAAAACTATTTCATCATCACACCCTATGGATTTTTTAATTCTGGGAGCTCTTTGCACACTTGTCCTAACAACATAATCCTAACTGTAAACATTTGCTGGTATAACGAGACTCCACTTTGAATCTAGCTCCTTCTCCACCTCACATAGGAATTTATTCCCCTTCCCCACATTTTTTTTGTCAATACAATTTCGCTAGAGGGAAATTTATCAGTCTGGGTGCTTTTCAGCTCAGTGAAAGACGCGGGCCAGCAGCAGGCCATCTGTGGTGGAATGCAGCTAAAGCCATTTGATATTCTTACATGAAGTGGGCACCTGGAACTAGAGGTATGGTTTCAGCTGGCAGAACCAAATTCACCCAGCTGTTCCCATAGCAGCCATTCTCTGCAGTTCCAGCCACACTAAATCACACTTTGAAAATGAAGCAGCCCTCCTCTCTGCAGAAGAGAGCTGCTCTCCAGGAGCAGTGCTGCCCCTTGCTGGGAGGCTGTTTTGCATTCTGGGCAGACGCTACTTCACGGCACAGCATGCAGGCTCACACGGTACGTTTTAAAGTCTTATTCAAATCCAGAACTCTATAATAGAGTCACTTCTCTCTCTCCTGTTCAGAAAAGGGCTGCATGAATGATATTTGTCAGCCTGTAAAGCTCCTGATTCCCCTTCACAGAGAGGATTTTTGAAAGCTGCCGTGATCAGCAAGCCAGGATCAGAGTCCTATCTTATTTCCATGCCTATATGAAGTAGTGGGTCTCCTGACAGACAGAAAGCTAGATTGCAGAAGTTTTCGCTCTGTTTGCTCTACAGTGAGAGGCAGTTTACATCCCAGTCCTTGTGAAGTGAATGAGTGGTTTAGACATGGATTTAATCCAGCATGACACAACCAAGAGTGCAACGCTGAATGTTACACGTAAATACAAAAGCCGAGACGCTTGGAGGAACGTACGCTACAGGATGATTCCAAGCATTACACGGAGACAGCTAAGGGGAAGACCAGCACATTTCTCCTTGAGCACTTTCTTACCTCTGCCCTCCCCCACCAAACTGAACCCCGCTAATAAGCACAGCTGCAGTAACACATACAATGAGATCCAAAGCCAGAAACTGTGGCCCCGTATCCTGCCAAAAAGCAGCTTCAGGCCAGATGTTCAGCTCCTGTGGTCAGGTGGCAGAGGGACGCAGCGCTCCGCAATCCACTACGAGCTGTCCTTGCACAGACAGCGCCGAAGCAGTGATGCAAGACGACAGCAGCCCTGAGCCACTGCTCCGCTCCAAACTGCTGATGCAGATCCACGGGGGCTTGGCACTTTCCCCTGTCCCCAGATCCAGCCCTTTGCATAGATCTGACAAGCACACTCGGTACGTGAGAACTACAGAATAACATCAGCCTCAGGTGGTAATGACAGCCGTGCTCTGTCCCCCTGCCCCCAGCTCCACCAGAGCATCCTTCTGCTTTAGACCATGATGGAAAGGCCACTGAAATGGAGGCCTGTGGAACAACAGCACTGCTGCAGAGCACCTTCAAAATGCAGTGTTTGCTGATGCTTCCATGATCTGCAATAATCACGTTACCCAGAGCACAAGGCTTGAAACAAAACCAAGTGACTTGAGGCGGGTTCCTAAGGGGGAGCAGCTAGAGAGGCTCCTGCCACCAACTGTTGTGCCTCTTCCCTGCCTCCTCTGTAGGGCTGGTTCAGCTCTTTGTGTAGCAGCTGCTGAGCTTGCGTATTTTTATTTCCAAAGCTTTCACGCAGTTTGCCTGTCAGAACGCAGCAATTCAGCTGCCGTTACCAGAAGTGGAGCAGGGGATTTTGACAGAGGCATGGGACCAGGGACCTAATATCAGGAATTGGTTCAATAGGCATCCCAAGGTAAGCTGTCTTCCCCTGTGAACGAGAGCTCTTGGACACCCACTGGTATTCTTCAGCTCGTAATAGTAAAACCAAAGTGATCAAACCAGCAAAGCAAAATCACTGCTGAAGATGACAGCATGTGTTGGGTTTTTTTTTTTTGACTCAAGGTGTCCTAAATTCATATGCAATGTTTCACATGAAGATATAAAACCTGGTATCTTCTTAGTTTGATCTGTCGCTTGCTGATTAGTACAATACCACAGTTTCAGGATCCACAAGAAAGTAGAATGGAGTAAAAAAATGCTTTCTATTTTGGCAGAAGTATATGTCATCAACACAGATTCTCTGTCAAAAAGGAAATAAATCAGTATTTCCCCCCATGCAACCCCTGAGTATGCTACACCATAGTTACACTGTCCGAAGGAACTTTCCAACGGGAACAGTCCTCCAACACTTGAACTCATCCACATTTTGGCCCTAAGCACAACCATAAAGCGCACATGTCCTCATCTGCCCCCATGTTTTAGGTCCACTGTGTAAAAGGGCTTTTGTACCTTATTTTGTACTCCTACTCCTCAGCTGTGCAAGTCTATGGTACCAGAGCCTGTATACAGTGGGTGAAAGGCAAACACAAGGAGAGTGTGCACATAAAACCCAGAGGACTTCCGTTTTCCCTTAAGTGCTTCTCTGTATACACAATCCTTTAGGGATGTTCCCAAAGCATGTTCAGCTGTTTTCTACACTGAAAACGGGCAAGATCACTTAATACTTCAGAGTAAGAACATACTTAGAGCTCCAGGAAGCTGCTCTGCAAACATTTGAATAAGGAGCATTTTGCCTCTGAAACAGATGTGCTTTAGCGAAGTGAAATCTGACAACAAATAGCAGGTCCCTGTTAGCATGCCATGGTTTGGCTAAAAATCCTGAAAGCCTAACTTAGAGTTACTGTTCTTTGGCTTCAGATAAGAAGATCAAAGACTTGGGATTTAAAATAAGACTTGTTTCTCTACACACAGTTTCTACTGAACAACTGACACATAGTAATGTGTTACTTCATGATAGTTTGTTATGTCAAAGATCTAAATAAAGGAAAACCATAATGTTGTTCTGATAGAGGCTGTAAGCACTGTGAAGACTTCAAAAAAGACTCTCTGGATTTTTAAGAGGCCAAATGAAAAGATCATGTAACTACAGCAGCCCTGCCTGTGCCAAACCAAAGATACTTTTGGAAAGAGGGCATGATGGCAACATGACACAGGCATCCAATTCCAGAGGTGGTCCAGCTCCTTGATTCTAGGAACGAGCACGCAGTAAGTCACATTACTGCCCGCCCCTACAAGCTTAAGGCATTAGGTAACCTTATGTCCCTGGTGAACAGTCACCTGCCTTCTCAAAAACAGGTTCTACAAAACCCCTGTCTGCTGTGGTGCAATACGAAGATATTCTCCCTCCTCTGGCATGGAAGGTAAGAAGATGGTCTCCTATTAAAGTAACTCCATATAGCAGGTTGCCAAAAGACACTATGCTAAACTGAACAGCTGGGCCAGCTGCGAACACGGTAGAGGTCCCTGGATCTGGCAGGTGGGACCAAGCGGCCTAAGGGCAGAAGACGATGATGATGGAATCTCAATAGGCAGAGAGCTTCTCAACCATCCCAACACCACTTCACTTCTGTTTTTTCCTGTAGGATGAGACAGAACTACCACAGAGGAAAAGCATTTGCAGTTTTCGGCACTTTTAGGACTCAGAGATGGCACATTAAAGCAGAGCCATGGCCAGCCTGCTGAAGCAAGGATATTCTTGCTGCTTGCTCTCTCCAGAGACAGCATGGCAGAGCAGAGGGCAGCTGGGGAAATCCTCTACAGAGTTTCATCCAGGTTAGAGAACAAAGTTCTATTGCTTCAAAGGCAACTACGGTGTAACGTATGGAGTGAATACGAAGAACTTTCACATCCCTTGAAGGAACGGGCAATCTCACACACTGACCTTTGCACAGTTTGCGTAGTGGAGACAGGATTTTGCACACCGTTCTCAGAATCTGCTATTCCTTGGTTGATAGGAAGATCTACCTCATCTGTGGAAGACTTTGGCAATACGCTCATGACCCCATGCACAAGTTTTCTGTTTCCTCCAAGGAAAGATCAGATTTAGGTCATCCATACTGAAGAGTAAATACCTCACCACAAGAAACACAGAAAAACACCAGAAAACACAGGGCCTTCTCTGTATCTCTACACTATTATGGTGTACTAGTATTAGTGGGCATAATACACTCGATGCTTCCAGGAAGCCAGGAGCTCCTGAACATGCACAGCGGCGGCTGTATCTGTGCGTATGCAGTGAGTCCTGCCATTGCAGTGAGGCTGGGCGACAGCACAGTGCCTTCCGCGGCGAGCGGAGAAAATAAAGCCGTCCGCGCAGTCTGGAACCTTGGAGGGCACCCCCGCAGCGCAGCGGGCAACGGCGGCAAGCTATCTATGCTAGCGCAAGCTCAGAAGCCAAAACCAAGAGCTCTCTCAATACCAGCTGGTGGATTCTCAGCATCCATAAACTTGTCAGATCTCTTTACTGCATAGATAAATTGGTCTTCAGAGCTACTAAAGCTGAAGAGTTGTACCAGAAAAGCTTGCTGTTGAATACTAAACACAACAATCTGCAACAAGCCATATGCCCAATTCCTTTCAATGGCTGAGCATTTGCAAGCCACACCTGGCTGCAGGGAAAAGGCCTGCCACTTTATACCGTCCCTCTGTATAAAAAAAATAGACTCTTACGCACTCACTCATGACAGCGCTGCACAAGAGAACGGCACTGAAACCAAAAGATGTAACACACAGCTATATTCTGAAAGGTAGAGCACTACAGTCCATCCTCCTCCCTCCATCCAGGAGGACAAGACCCAGAAAGGACCTGCCTGAGACGCCCTCAACGACGGACACAGGCAGCCCTGTAAACTACAGTGGTCAGAGCCCCAAATGGCTGTCAACCCTTCTTGGCCCAGAAGGATGACACACCAGCATAGTGGGAGAAGGGAAAAAACCCACAACGTTAAGATCTTACACACCATATGCAGCTTTATTAAAGACAAAGTATTACATTATGTTTGTACAGAAACCTGGAATCCAAGGAAGACGGGGCCATCACAAAACTCCATGACAAGACTGGAAGCTGCATACCTGGGAAGATGTTGCAGACAGCAACTTGGCTTTAAAGTGCTGCTAATATGAACCTGATCTCCAGGATATATGATCTGTCATTTAGCACAAATGACTCAGAAAAGCAATCAATACAATAGTGTCAGCAGCGTGAAAAGCCTTGAAGTTTTGCGCTGGAGATGCAAAAAGGGTGAGCACATTTGTAAAAATGGTCACAGAGAGGATTCTGCACGTCAAAAAGGCTGTGAGCATGTTTTACGGGTGAATGTATTTGTTGCTTTTTCTGTTGAACAGGCCTTATAATCCTGAACCAAGGTTGATCACTATCACAAACACTGACTTAAAACAGATTTGTTGTTCCTATTTCCTAAGCCACCACATCACAGAGGAGGAGAGATGGGCAAGAATGCCTTTTGCTTCCAAGAGACAATGCACTACTGCCCTGAAATCAAGCAAGACTAGCCAAAAGCCTACCGCCCACACAGCTGGGAAAACTAGCAAGGAGTGGTATTGATGACCACGGACTAATTCCAATTAAGTGCTTTTTTAGTCCTCACCAGGCTATTCTGGCTACAAACAAGAATCAATTGCTTCATGCAGATCAGTGCTGAAGATATTTGCCCGGGTTCTGAAAGGTGAGACCCTCCAGGCTGAAGAACTCTGCTGATGAGCAGGTGATCTGGTCGTGCCTCAGGAGGAAACTCCATGTGTGCTACAGCATCTTGTAAGCTCATGGATGATCACTTCAGCTCTCAGCAAGTGCCTGAGATCAGCGTGCCCTTATCTGTGACTGATGCAGTAGAGTGGGCCACACAATCTTCACTGTGCAAAGCACTAAACACAGCAACAGGAGATTATTCTTCCTGTGGTACATTAGCACCAGCCTTGACGGTGAGCCAAGTTGTCTTCTGTATAATTAGCACAACAGGCAAGATGTACCTCTGTGCCACAGCGTGTATTAGAGACATCTCACATGAACCCACAGCATGTTCTTTGTACCAAACCAAAGAATGTAAGTCCTTGTGGGACCTACTCCTAATCAAACTCCATAGGGTTGGTGCCAAGCTCTCTTCGTGAGGAAGCCTCTAGATAGCCACAAATCCACCCCTTGGAGGGGTTTCCCCAAGGGCACTGTATCACTCCTGCAATGAAACAAAAGGTCTCAGTTTAGCACAGTTCTGCTGCACACCCCCAGAAACATGTCCCCCCTGCAGTGCAGAGCAGCTGCTCAGCTTCCCAACCCTACCCAAGGCTGGAGCTGCAGCATGATGGCACCTGTGGCATGCAGGGGCTGGGGGCAAGGGCAGTATTTCACCAGCACTTCAGAGCTCCAAGAGCGTCACTAGCCCAAACCTCACCATGTGCAGCTGCAGTGAAGGAGCTAAGACTCAGTTATATGTGGGCCAGAGAAATGCACAGCCATGCCTGCTGCAACAGGAGCGCTGCTTTAAGGGACAGGACATCTCACTGCCTTGGGATGCATTCCAGCCATGGAAAATGGAGGGCTTATCCCCAGTATAGAGAGGTGCACCACTCAAAAATCTGTACCAATTTTTCCATCATGAATTGTAAATTTCCAGACCTTACATTATGAGTTTTAGCAAAATGCAACACTAAAGAATACAATTTTAAATTTCAGAGCCTTCTTGAAATATTCCTGAAATCAATGATTCACTGTTTTGGTATACAGGATAGACTGCACTTGGAAGGAAAAAAAAAAAAAGTACCTTTTAAAGGTTTATCTAAGGGACTTATTAATATTTAACAGGGCACCAGTGTGGCAGAGCTTAGTGAGAACAAGCAAGATAATCCAGTTTCTTCTCAGACTTGGCCAAGGCAGTTTGTTAAGTTTAACAAAGGGAGGAATAAAGAGGGCAGTTCCAAGCACCACATAAGGGCCAGGTCTGGAGAAATGAAGCAAAAAATAAATGCTAGTGCAAAAACGTGACTAAGCAAGCAATAAAGTACGTTTAGTGCCAATAGTACTTGCAAAAAAAAAAAACCTTTTCAAACCTGAGCAGGCAGCTGCCATGAAGTAGCTGCTAGGTTAGCCACATTTTTATCCTGCATGTACCTCCACCAGAGGAAGCTGCCTGTCCTTTAGCATCAGCCACCATGTGGACATCCCTCCGGCCCCAAGCACTACTGCTGCTCAGAGAGCTCCTCCCTGCTCCCGTCACTCCCTTTCCATGGCTGCTTTGCTCCCCAGGGGTACAGCATGGCGTTCTCACATCCCCACCCAGGTTCAAAAGTGAGCATTCAGAAGAGTCAGAGGAGGGTTAACAAACGGAAATCTCCCGATTTCTGGAGTGCTGCACTAATTTAGAGGGTACATAAAGGGGCTGGAGCAGACCTCACTGCTCCATCTGACTGCAATCCAGCTCACCTGGTCCCTCCAGGTCCACTTCACAGAGCTCCTCTCTGCACACGCTGCTCTCCATCTCAGTGTGTCCATTCTCCACCAGGCTCTCCAGCTCAGCAAAAACTCCTCTCGGTTCCCCAGATGGGCTTGTAGAGTCAGCTAGAAAAGCCTGATGGGCTGCCAGCAATTTCTCGGGCTTGCTTTCCCTGAACAGCTTTTCCCAACTGCTAGTACCAAATCTAACACGAATCCTGGTTGGAAAACACATGTTTCAAGCTTGTCCCACCGCAGACTGCATCCAGGAGAACAACTTGAACAGAAGGCTCAGAGTACGCTTCATGTTTTCACTTTGACATTATTGCAGCATCTTTTAAGGGTGAACAACTCATCATAAGCAGCCCTTTAAGATAAAGATAGCTCCACGTGCTCTCTTCTCCAGGGCATACACGTGTGTTCAGGCAAAGAGTTCTGTGCACATCAGACACTCAAGATGATCTCTCAGACTTTGCTTATGTTTGACATTAGTCAGGAAAGTAGAAATAAAGCTTGATGAGAATAAGGCAGGAGATAAGCTTAAAAAATGATCAAAATCAAAACCAGGACAAGATGTGTGCGTGTTAGATTCCTCGAAGGTCAAAAGGTATCGGTTTCAAGTTCCTGGCCATCAGCACCAACGCAAGCGCACAGACAGTAACAGGAGAATGACAGACACCAAGCCACAAGTAGCCTGGTGCTGTTACACACTGCACTAACAGCTCCACAGAAGGAAGCCCCCGACACTGTAAGGCCACATGAAAGCCTTGACCCCAGGGAGCAAGGACAAGTACCTTCAGATGTGACAGGGGCCGCTCACAAGCTGTCACTGAAAACCCCTTCTCAGAGAGCTGCTGACAAGTCCCCACCGCAGGTATCTACTGAAGCAGCAGTACATCTGCGGCGCTGCCTCCGCGTGGGGAGGTATTGCAGACTAAAGCAGTTGATGGTCTTTGAGACGGTTCCACTATCACCTCAGGGCTTATTCTTTGTAATGATTAATTGAACAGACATGATCAAACACACTTGAAAAGGCAAGCTGAAAGATAAGCCAACAATCTAATAGGGTTATTTCTGCCAAGGCTTACACGTTACGTTGGAAGAAGCCCTCTTTCCCTCACGAATGGGTTTGGTACTTTCAGTCTGAACATACAGGCATCAATTCAAAAATCTAACTGATGGAAATTGTAAGTTAATGTTGCATAGGGTAATACTACGAAGTCTGACTTTGATATTTTATCCTTGTCCGTAAATATCTGCCCTTTTGATTTAAACAAAATTACTATGCCACTTCTTGGGGTCTCTCCTTTCACTACCTTGTTGAAAATCTAGACGCTGTTTCAGTCTGTGGGCATCACAGACAAAATAATCTAAAGAATAAACAGCTTGAATGCGTACCAAAATCACACCAGGTATATTAAGAACAGTGTTTCATGCTCAGCACAACCTTCAGTGAAAATATGCTTCCCTTAGCACATACGCAGCGTGTAGAAAGAAAGGGCTTTATAAAAAGAAGTTGAGCTGCTTTTTCCAAGAAAAACCAACCCTATATTTTCCCCCAAAACAGAAAGAGTCTTATGAAACATCATACAGTGGAATCATCATGTTGAAGCTGCTGAGATAAGCTTTATGATAAGTGTTATCTTTTTGTGAAACTGATCCGAACCTCACTTATTTCGAGTTAATGGCATGCTATTTGTTATGGCTGTTATTGTTCTCCAACAGCTGCAGGCATTCTTCTCTCACACACACTCAACATGCATACTCATGATTAATGTTATTTTTAACATTTCTGGACAGCACTCAAAAATATATAACCCACTCAGACAGGCTTAGCACGCACTCTTCTGAGCCAGGCTGCCGTCATCCCATTGAGCTGATACAGCAACGCAGCCAGCGAGCCCAGGTATATCGGAGAGCCATTAGTAATCCAGCAAGTTTGCTTTTAATTCTTATGAATATTTACATACACACCCCATCCTAAAAGCATTGTTTAGGCCATGACTGGCCTCTAGTTTCAAACAGGCTTAGCTTTTCTGAAGTTAGCATGAATTCGATTTCACACACTTCTCTATAGGATGACCTAATGTGAAAAGCTGGATTAAATTTACTACAGCTTCTAGTTACACAATTTCTAGAAGAAGTTTTCACAATTCAGGAAGCTTTTATTGTCCTAGACATATCCATCTTGTGTAACAAGGATGAGAAAGCTGCTTAAATTAGCAGCTGCATTTGCAGCCTCAGGCCATAATGCAAAGCAAAGTCTTTGGAGTATCCACGCAACCTAGAATAATGCTACACTGCTTAAATTACTGACGTTGACTGCACAGGGTTAAAAAGCAGCTTTAAATAGCTCACAAAATATGAGCTAATTTTAACTTCATTCTTTCCCTCCCCACAACTGCCAGAAAAACTTGGGAGGCGGGGGGGGAACCACCACTTTGCAGCTGAGGAGACAGACTGAAACAGAATGCCACTTTTAGAGAGACAACAGGAAACAGCAACCTTCACGTTACATGTGACCACCAGCAGGTACTAGGGCCTCCACACTTAAGTTCAGACACTATCTCATCCTGAGTAGCCTTTGGAATGGGGAATGGGAAGGAGGAGACAACAGTTTCCTAACGAGGGCAGTAAGTCCTAATAATATACACAAGAGACTTAGGAAGATATTCCCAGTTCAAGTTGATTTATTACTGAAAAGTTGTAAGTTTCAGGAAAAAAAAAACAAAACACTGACAAAGCACACCAGCACAGGCAAAAAATGAGTATGTTGCAATTATTGGGTTGTGGTCAGTGTTGTGTGGGTGACAATAGCCATGCTGTGCTACGCTTAGAAAAGAGGAAAGGGAGCAAGAAAGACTGACTGTGCCCCTTAAGCCCTGCTTGTTGGGCCAGACCAGATTATGTGACACAGGGGTGTTCTTTAGTTCAAAGGTTCACGAGAAGGTTATGAAATTTCCTTTGACAGCTTCCAGAAACAAAAATGTACTTGAGAAACACCCAGCTGCCCCATTTCTCTCCCCAGCTACTAAACACATAAGGAAGCCTTTATCTAATGTATTGACACCAAGAATTCCAGCTGCTTCACCATACTGGTAATAAGAAAAAAGAAAAAGCACTGATGAAGGTAGAAGCCTCTGCTTTCCCAGGTTTAAAAAAACAGTAAAATACCAGTTTCCAGCTACTTCCTACTAGTATTATCCAAACCAATCCCCAGGACTCACCCTGCATTTCCTACCATCGCACCTCTTTGTTCCAGCACAACTTTCTCACAAAGCAGCCTTGTAAAATATTTCTTTCTTCAGAATCCTAAACATACTGATCAGAAGTACAGCAAAACTTCATTCTTTGGATGAGGAAGAGCATCCAGATCCAGTATTTGGATATTTGCTTATAAAACTTAACTTTTTCTTTTTTTAACCTGTCTTCATATCTAAGAACAGTTTCATGTTACTGAGGGAGAAATGTTAGGATGTATCAGGTTTCATGAGGACACCATTTGTGCAGGACATGTTCCACAGTAAGACCATCTCAGAAACAAGATGTAGAACAATCTAAAAGGATTTAATAATAATTTTATAAAAATTTATTGGGGAATTAACCTGCTGTCCCATGTCAGTATTGGCTTTAATCTTGATGGCTATTTGAACAGCCTTATTGTTTTTCCTGCTGCTTCTACATCTATCTAGAGGTGCCAGGACACATGCTTTACCTCTGAAGCAGCAGTGAGCACAGCCATCAGTTTTGAAGACAAGAGGACAAGCTACAAAACTCAGTGGGCATTCGTATTCAAAAATACCTGTAATTATGGCACCAAAGACTTTAACAAAACTGCTTAAGTGACCATTGGTGTGAAAAATACCGTTTTGTATTGAAAACAAAACAATTGCATTTTCTTGAAACCAGAAGCACTGGAAAAACATTCTCACCTGAACTGTAATCTTTCAGTCGCAAGTCCTTCACAGGTGTCCCATCAGGCCCTCGGAAAGCATTAAGAATCTACAGGAAAACCAAGATCCACTTCAGTCTCCAAAAATCAAACCTCGGAAAGTGAAGCACTTGCTAACGTACATTTCTCTCTCCCCAAGACTTCTTTTCTTCCTAGGTTAACTCTGTTATAAATTGACACGTTTTCCTAGTTAAGTTCCAGCAGTACCCGAGTATTAAGTTTTGGGAAGTATTTTTGGGTTTTGTTTAAATTAGCAAGCACCATTTACACCCCAATTCAACTGCACTAAGGTTTATCACGCTGGTTCACCAGACAGTTCACCTCTGATCCTTATTTAAGGTCAGAGATGTCTCACTGCCTTTAAGAAAAATCAAGAGACATGGAGTGACTGTTCTGAGTCTTATCATCCTCTGATGGACACAGTTTCTTTCATGAGTTCTCCAGTATCAAGCCTCAGAAGCTCTGATCATCATAGCTAACCCTAGCAAAAACTGTTGCGTGTAGGAGTTCTTATATCTGGGTCTGCCACCAAAAAAACCCATCCTAATTCAAAGTGGAAGCATTTGGAGCCTAGATTATTTTTTGGTTTTTTACTAAAATCAGCAGTAGCAGCAGACATCTTTTCCATCTTTATAAGATCTCATTTAAGCAATTTCAAATAACTGAGAATGAACAAGTTCACTTAGACACGTGTCTTCTGAGCCCAAAATATAACAACAAAGTAATAACAATGTCTGGTATATATAAAACAATGCTCAAGTAAGGCATGTTAAACAGAGTCTGGAGTCAAGGCTTTTAGCCACCAACACCCCACATGTGACTGCAAAAAAACTCATCACTTCCAGACCCGCCCCCAAAACCCAGAATAATCAGATTAAAAAAATAACATTGCAATCACATCTAAACCTGGATTTTCCCTGGGGAAAATGACAGACCATCTGCACTACATTAACCAGGCTTAAAAATGGTACATTTAGAAACCCCTGATAGAAGTTTTTGGATGAAAAAATCCCACTTACATCATCCTTTGTGGCAGTTTCAGGCACTCCTCCTAGCCGAATGAGCTTGCTTGGCTTCACATACTTGGGACAGGTCCGGTAATCTTGGTCCTTGAGTTTACACAATCAAGATGGTTTTTACAAATGAGAGACGCTAGCTCACAGGATACACAAACAGTAACAAAAAAAAGCAGGGTATAATTCAAAGGCAAAGGCCCATAAGCAGACTGGCTCAAATCTTTAACCACTGCACGGTTTAAGACTCAGAGAGCCCTGGAGGACTTGTATTACTAGCTTCATATGCTCACTGAGCTGTACAATGAGATCTAGGTCCAGCAAAATCACCTCTCTGCTTTCCAGCAGCAGGAGATTCAAATGCAATAGTAATTATTAACTCAGTAGTTACCATTACACTCAAATTTCAAAGTTGACTCTGAAGGAAAACAGAGCATGCGTGAGAACAGCTGTGCTGTTTTTTCTACACAGGTCCACCCAAGCCAGTCCCTTCTCTCTGGTAGCGCTCATAAAGCAACGCCCAGGAGAAAATAACAAAATAAGTTCTTCTATATACTACTTCCCCCCAATACCCTCCCTCTGCCCAGCCATTTTCAACTTGGGGGCTTTCTGAAGCAGATCTGATTCTATGTATTTAGCAATTCTCAATTGCTAAATTGCATTTCTCTTGAGAAGAAAGTATTTGAGTTAGAAAGGGTGCCCATTAAAACAACCTGGAGCATGAGGATGATCTCAGAGAAGGACAGTGAATTAGGAGAGAACTGAAGTGATGTGATATGAACGGAAGACTCCTTCCCAGCTCCTTCCATTCTTTGGACCAACACACGTTTAACAGAAACATCAATTGACAAAACCACCTACCTGAAGGCTCTTATAGGGCCTAGAATCTTTGCTGGGTTTTCCTTCTGAAAAGGACTTGCCATGTTCGTAATCAAACATCTGATTCCCTGGCAGCCGGTGATCCACATCGCGATACTCAATGTTTCGGTAGTCAGTATCTTGCCTTCCAAGGAAATCCAGGCCACCTTCACCCTTTAACCCAAGATCAGAATCGGATCTTTGCTGCTCCCCCCCAGAAAGCTGCTGCTGTTGCTGCTTGTTAGCAAAGGTCTGAGGTTGCTCCTCTTGGTCCTGAAGAGTTGGAAGAGGTCCACGGCTATTTTGGAAATTGTGTGAAGTGTCGTCTTCAAGAGCCAATCCGAGTGATTCCTCTTCTCTGGCTGGTGCTTCTGAATGTTGAAATTCTCCTTTTTGGCTACCAAAGGGAGTTCTATCTAGACCAAGTGCAGACTCCTCTCTCTTGCTGGCGTTTAAACCAGAGCCCTCTCTTTCTGCTAAAGGTACAGTAGATTGGTTGCGCCTAAAATCTACAAGGCTTTGATCCACAGGAGGCATTTCCCTATCTGAAAAGTCCATAGGAGGAGCCACATCTCTGCTCCTAAAATCCTGATCAGACCGGGACCTGTGTCTATTTCTGAAGTCTGACGATGGTGCATTTCTGTTTCTGAAGTCCAAATCAGAGGTGCCCACACCCCTGAAGTCCAAATCAGGTACATCCCTATTTCTGAAGTCTGAATAGGAATGCTCTCTGCCCCTGTAGTCTAACTCAGGCACATCTCTTGCCCTAAAGTCCGAATGAGATCCATCTCGACCTCTGAAGTCTAGATCAAAAGACCCTCTTCCCCTGAAGTCTGATGGAGGTTCATCTCTGCCCCTGTAATCCATATTATGTGCTTCCCTATCCCTGTAGTTCATACGGAACGTCTCCCTGTTCCTGTAGTCCACTGAAGGAACGTCCCCACCCCTGAAGTCCATAGGTGGCCCTTCTCTCTCCCTAAAGTCTCCTGAGTACATATCCCTGCCCCTATACTCAGAAGAGGGTGGCTCCCTACCTCTGAAATCCATCTGAGACTCATCTCTGCCCTGGAAGTCAGATGGTGGGAAATCTCTGCCCCTGAAATCATGGTGCCCCTCCCCACCTCTGAAGTCACTACGTGGTCCATCTCTAGCTCCAAAGCTGAAAGAAGGTTCCTCTCTGTTGGCAAACTGAGGATTGAGGAGGCCTGTGAGTGCCTGGATATCAAAAGGAAGTGATTCTCTGCCAGAGAAGTTGCCAGAGTGTCTTTCTTGAGCAAGACTATCAAGGGAAGGAGGATATTCCCTGTTCCACCCGGGAGCAAACCTTTCTTCTTGGCTCCCACTGTAGAAATAAAGACAGTATTATTCATAACGTGCTTAGAGTCTGAAATCTACACAGCAGCACATTCTTCTCTAAACTTTTATAGAGTTGTGTAACAGTCTAAGATCCGCAGAAGATATTGATGTTTGGCAGTTTAAGATGAGGCAGCATACGACAGATGTGAGAAAGTAAACTTGGGTGCTCCCATTTCAGCACAATTTCCAGAAGCACTCAACAGGGAATACCTGCAATATTAATGGGTTAATGATGGTAGCAATCCACATAGTCCTGCACTGCACACAGGTCTGCAGGTGTTCAAGGTTCCACGAGCTGGTGTGTTTGTTCATTAGCACCACCAGCACACGCCTGTGAGGAACCACTTGAGCTTAAGCTCTCCGGGCACTATTACAAACAGCTAACTTAACACGTCATCCTGAGGCACATGAAAGTAGAGGTTACCAAACATGCTCTATTAACATATTACAGAGACTCATTGATGCTTCCTTGTGCTGGAGTCTAAACTCTTAAAATGCTGAAAGCCATCAGTTCAGACTCTGAGGATGCCTCACAGGAATATGCCAACAATCAACACTCAAGATGATCCTGTGCTCGTGCCTCCAGACTGGCTGTCTTACACCGAGTTTACAACACTATAGCTATGAGCTCTCCTGACATCTGCATAAAACCGCTCAGCAAGAGGTTTCCTCTTATGACAGTTTTGCAAAACTCAGTGAGGGTTTTTTTGAGATGGCGCTACCTGATTTTTCATCTAAGCGAGGCTCGAATACATTTATTGAAAATAGAATAATAAAAATACCAACACATTTTAAAAAAACACCAAATGCTACCCAAATCAGTGGACATTTCCTTAGCAACAACAGCAAGTCATGTTCTTCTTTGAGTTTCACTACAGAATCACTCCCCAACAGAATGCAAGGTGACATCTGCCCAGTTAATCGAACCATAATCAGCGTTCCTAAGCTACATGCCCCTGTTTCACCACCATATAGAAGAGCAACTAAAATTTGGTTCAAGGTTAGAATTCCCCACCCAATACACTAAAGAATGATGCCAATAAAATCCACCTAAAAATCAGCAGAACAGCACTACCGATTTCATCACAGAACACAATCATGCTCCTATCAATATTGTTAAGACGCGTTCTTGTTCTGGAGGATACTGTTTTTTGTAGCTCAAATGTCATCAGCTTCCTCAAGACATTACAGTTGGGCAATTATTTGAAGTATCCTTACTGCAGAAGCCTACAGTATGCCATGAGGAAGTACCTTAATCACGCTGATATTCGAGTAACTGAGGTGGACATGTGAGCAAAGGATGAACAAATTATGCACAACAGAGGAAAAACCCTAGCTTTTGGTGCCTCTTATTTTTTTTTTTTTTTTTTTTTTTTTTTTTTTTTTTTTTTTTTTTTACCCAGAGCCCTCTTGCAAGCACAGGGCCTAGTAACAACCAGAGGAATACAAACTAAGATAGATATGCTGTGCAGGTCCAGTTGCATACGAATCTTTAAAACAGTTCCAGTGACATTCAAAAACGTCTTAAGAAGGATATATGGTCTACTTAACCTCATGGAGAGAGCTAAACTCTCAAAGTTTTCATAAAATCCTGTGTGCAATGAAAGTGCCAGTACTTCTGAACTTAAGGCAAGCACCATGGTTGAAGAGAATCAACATCACACTGTTAAGCATTTATCTTCTAGGTCTTAACAGTGCATAGCACCAAAACCCACATGGCATATCATCACCTTAGCTGACAACAGCTAAAATAAGTATCGCTGTAAAAGGTGGTGCGGAGAAGGAACAGAAATACTAAAAGCAGCTGTTGTTTAAAAAAAAAAAAAAATGAAATGAAAAAACTTCACATTTCTATGTAGAAAGTTGCACTTAACTTGCCTATTCTTTGGCAATCACACCTAGCTCCACACAGACCTCAGAACTTTTACCAAAACAGTCTGCTGACGGGAGGATGTGCAGAAATACTGACAAACAAAAAGTTCCTATGGCTTACTGTATTTAACAACATTGCTGAAACAAACTATATATTCAAATGCTTACCGAAAAGACCCCATTCTGTTGCCTTGTCGATGGTCTCCCCACATTTTGATCTGTCTGCGAGGCTTCCAGATATGGATAATTCGCTCTAAGAACACCAAGACAGCAGAACCTGTTGAACAAATAACATGACAATAAGACACAAGGCAAAGAATACATACCACGTAAGAAAAACACTGCTGGTTAGGAGGAGGAGTGTGCAGAACAGCTGATCAGGATCCACAAATATACAAGACCACACTCAGGCATGTATTAATTAAATTGTTGCATTTCTCCACGTTCAGATTTGCAAGTGTCAAATGACTGCTGAAATCAAACTGTCAATATGGGTGGGCAAACAATTTGACATCTGCTTTGATTAACATAAAGCTTTCCAACATACTGTGCTGTCTGACACTATGCGGAGTGCAGCTAGAAATGTGAGAACACCACAGTCTATCAACAACGAGGACCGTTGCCGAACAACGTTTACAATTAACGTTTAATCCAAACTATTTTTGCCTCGGAAATGATTGGTTTACTATTGGTCTATTATGCTTACTCTGCCCTCAAAAGTATGTAGATAACAGAGTAGGTTTTGCCAATAAATCATGCCAGGCACTGCTCTCCAACACTGCCCTCATCAAGCTGAGTGCCACAAATAACGCTTGCCTCTACAGCGATCTAAAATTTCATCCACTTCCTCCCACCAGCAGAGAAGGTGAGGATTTCCTGGTGATTGCCAAAGCCAGGACTTGAAATGGGAAGTGCTTCTGTCTTTCCCAAAAATAGGTTGCAGCAGAGCACAGAGCAAAATGAGGTAGCTAGCAACCCCATGGTCTCAACCCTGCTCTGGATAATTCGGTTGCAGTGGTTCAGGAGGGCTGTCGTGCCACCAGACCAAGGTTAGCAGGCCTGGGGCTCGCATGCTTCTACAACGCGACTTAAAAGGAGTATTAAACTAACGGCAGTGGTTAGGTGGAACAGCAGATAGTACGGACAGTTACCGCCAGGCCTGGCTAGCATGGCTAGTGTCAAAGAAAAGCACACAAGATCCTGTTCCTTCTCACTTCCAAAGGCCGGCGCTGCCGTACGGGCGACAGGTCGAAAGAGCAGGTTACGACAGACGTTACGCTGCTGCCAGCGGCTACCTGTGCCAAGGAGCTAACGGGAGCTGCCCTGCCAAGAGGGAGTACCCACTCCTGCCGGGGTCCATCCCCAGCCAGCAAACGCTCACCTGGGAGCCGGGGACGGCAGGGCCCGGCACACCTCAGTACACAAGGGTGTGATGGCTGATGAAGGCAGCCTGTACAACCACCGCTGAGCCATCCACCGTAACGCCGTTTCTAAAGAAACAGGTTCATTCAATAGGCCACTCAAGGCCAAGAGCACCGGTCTGCTTGCGTTTTACATGGCTCTCGAGGCGATAAGCACCTCCCTGGACCCAAAGTTCTCCTCCACAAGCTCTATCTTTTTTTTTTTTTTTTTTTTCCCCCTCTTTCTCAGAGGTGAATATAAGAGAACTGACACTTGCACCCTCCACGGAGAGGACTGGCAAACAGAGATGGTTATGGCACTCATCATTTCATCTGGCTGTCATCTATGATCTTTTGCAGCCTGTAGACCTGGTGTTTCTTGTTCTTCCCTGTTGGATTTCCTCCCCAACTCCAGTCAACAAGGTTACCGATGCTTAAAGAACAAAACCTTTGCCATCTGGGAACTATTTGGACATAACATTCAAATTATCAGACAGGGGGAAAAAATACCGTCAGATCGATATCAGACCTAGCATAGATCAGCTGACCCACACAGCAACATCCATGAGCATGAGGTTGTGGTTCAGTAACACAGGCAGCAACACTGGCTCCGACAGTCCCCTGCTCAGCCTGATGCAATTTGCTCCCTCCGCTCGGCCTTTGGCAATGTGCAATGTGGTAGTTGCACCAGCTTGTGCTTTTCCGGGTCTGCACCACGGATGACCCTCCGAAAAGAGTTATATTTAACTCAGGTCATTTCAGCGATACGGTTAACTACACAGCCCCACAAAGCAAGGTAACAGCAAACTGCAGGGCAGGGACAGAAACTTCCTAGACTGGCTGCCACCAACGCCAAGATCTCCTGAAGGTACACGCTGCTACAACTGCTCCAGAAGAGGCACACTGTGATGAGATGCTCTCAGGATTTACCCACCAGGTAACTGCCAGCTCAGCCTCCATCTCCCTGCTTGCAGACAGATGCTGGGTGACAGGGACAGTGTGAGTAAGGCTGTATGCCAAAGACACACCAACAGAGCCCGGGGCTGGGGCCAGTCCAACAACAAAGCACGGCAAAAATCCACCCTCAAATGCTAGGAATTGTGCACCAATTAGTTTTGCCATAGTTCGGTCACAACCTGAAGCTCTGAAGGAGACGGCAACAAAGGACGTTTCAGAGTGACACGGTAACGCAGCCACAGAACGCACTCAGAGAGACCAAATTTAGAGTTCTTTTAAGACAATAATTAACTGTTACAATTATACTGAATATTCAGGAGGGCCGATATGCATCCTGAAAGTACACTTTATATTTCCCTCCTCCTCTCCCAGCTGGCTCTATTTTCTGGTGCCAAAGCCTCGGCTCCAGTGGAGACACAGAAGGTGAGTCTCAAGCTCATTTGTGGTCTTAGTTCTTCCAATGACCAGTGGTCCCACAGCCCTCTCAGCAGACAGGAGAGACTGATGGAGCTCCAGATGCTCCCTGGCAATTACAACCAAGGACTTCCTCAGGACCGTGCCCCTGCTCTCCCCAGCACACCCCCAGACAGCCCAGCGCCTGGCACAGCTGCTCAGGGGACGTTCCTAGTTATGCTTCCCAAATGCACGTGCCAAGTCCAATGGCAGACTCTTTTGGATCCCTTATTTCAATTTACATCATACTATAGTGAAATAATGGCACTATATATCAGAAGCATGCAAGTGAGCCAGACCAAGCAGCCGGCCTTCCTAAGGAATAATTAAAAGATTTCTGGCAAGGGGCAGAGTGAGAAATGCCAGCACAGTCCTCAAGCATCTCCCCACTGACTTACACCCAACTTTGCACCTTGTTTTCCATTCTGGGGGGGAAGAGAAGAAATTGGTGACAGATTAGCCAAGGTGAAGTTTCAAAGAGATGCTATTTTCAGAAAAATACCAGATATGCACAACTTCTCTACAAACAGATTTTGCCATGGCTGACAGACTTGATATTTATAGAACATGAGGAAATCAAACGCATAACTACACACAAGACTAAGCTCAAAGAACAGAGGAAGTCATTTGCTGCAGAACAACTTTCTGCTCCCAGTAAAGTTTTTGTAAGGCTGAAGAAAGCAAAAAGCCTCTGTAAAATTCAAGTACTACAGGAGGCACAGAAGAAAATGTTTCCGCAAGCTACAGAAACTGCAAGTAGACAAGAAAGCCTGTTATTTCCAACGTTAAAGTTGAAGATATCTAATCCAGAAGTGAAGAAATATCAAAACCAGGTCACTAAAGTTTGAAAGAGAAGGGTGAGAGAACCATTTCAGCTCTTCCGGGTGTCAGGCTGAAGGTTTTCATTTTAAAACAAAAAGGGATGTGTGTGCTTTTTCAGTTGTATGATGCTTTTAAAAACATGTATTAGAAATAATCAAGTGAATTTCTAAACCCTGACCCCCATCACTATCCTGACCTTGCCAGTCCCAAAGGACTCCACAGATGCATTCCCAACTAGGGAGTGTTGGGAGAGACTTTCACACCACCAACACCCTGCTGGGATAGAAAAGAGGATCGCACCTTCAAGTAGTATTTCCAAAATTAATGCCACACACCAGCAACAACATCAAACTCTTGTGGTACCTATTATTTTAAAAAATAAAACATGAGAACCACTACTGCGTTACCCGGCCTTCAGCAGCCTCCAGCACAAGCAGGGACACATCTTGCCCCAACCTAAGCCTTTATTTACAGTCGAAAACCCCATTCAGGCCATCAGTGAGCCTCGCTATCAGCTAATACATCCCCAGCGACAGCCCCGATCACGCTTCTCTGCATCCCCGTATGAATCCAAACCACTTTTTGTCCTTCCCTTTTAAAAACAAAAGTGTTCTGAGATGCTTTCCACAGAAACACATACAACAGGGTGTGACAGAAGCCCTAATTTTGACCAGGGCCTCAGAATAACACAGTGATATCCAGAAACACCACAACCACCGACAGCGGGCCTCAACGCTTGGCACAGCCGTGCGGGACACACCGTGGTACTCCCGCACCGGGGACCGGGCTGCCCAA
>NW_010559659.1:0-19881 GCF_000687285.1 Phaethon lepturus
AGCAGTTTTGCTGACCCCTCTCCTTACTTCACTCAGAATCGAGAATTCTATCATGTCATGGTCGCAAAGCCCAAGACGGCTTCCGACCATCACATCTCCCACCAGTGCTTCTCTGTTTGTAAACAGCAGGTCAAGCGAGGCACCTCCCCTGGTGGGCTCACTCACCAGCTGTGTCAGGAATTTCTCCTCCACACACTCCAGGAACCTCCTAGACTGTTTCCTGTCTGCTGTGTTATACTTCCAGCAGATGTCCGATAGATTGAAGTCCCCTACAAGAACAAGGGCTAGCAATTGCAAGACTTCTGCCAGTCACTTATAGAATGTTTCATCTGTCTCTTCATCCTGGTTGGGTGGTCTATAACAGACTCCCAGCAGGGTATCTGCCTCGTTGGCCTTCCCCCTTATACTTACCCGTAAGCACTCGACTTGGTCTTCACAATCGTTGATTTCTATACAATCAAAACACTCACTAACATACAGAGCCACCCCACTGCCGCTCTTTCCATGCCTATCCCTTCTGAAGAGCTTATAGCTATCCATCGTAGCAGTCCAATCATGAGAGTCATCCCACCATGTTTCTATGATTGTGACTAAGTCATAGCTGTCCAAGTCATAGCTGTCCTGCTGCACAATGGCTTCCAGCTCCTCCTGTTTGGTGTCCATGCTGCGTGCATTGGTATAGATGCACTTGAGGTGGGCTATCATTTCACCCCAAAAGAGACAGGTGCTTGTTCTTCAAACCAAATAGCTAACCTCCCTCTGGCATGATTGTGTGTGCATGCTTTAAATTTATTTCTTAGAGTAATATTTGAACCAAAAATTGTCATACAATAGAAGAAAGCCAGGTATATGAGTGGAACTACACTTCTACCTTGCAAGATCATGTCTCCAGAAATGCATTGCAAGGTCCTTTACTGTCCAAACACTCACAAGATGATTTTTCAAGAGACTCACAAAATCACTGAAATTGGAAGGGACCTCTGGAGATAGTCCAACCTCCCTGTTTACAGCAGTATCAGCTAAAGTGGGTTGCTCAGGGCCATGTTAAGTCAGGTTTTAAATATCTCCATGGACAGAGACTCCACAACCTGTCTGAGCTACCTGTTCCAGTATTCAAACAAAAGTAAAAAAAGTTTTTTTATTAAGTTTGAACAAGATTTTATATATTCCTGTGTTTTGCCTTCTGCCTCTTGTCTTCACTGGGCACCACTGGGAAAAGTCTAGCTTGGTCTTTACTTCCTCCCATCAGGTATTTACACATATTGGTATTATATCCTGAGCCTTCTCTTCTGGACAATAAGCCTCTACTTGCTTGACAGGTGCCTCAGTCAACTTCATAGACTCTCAGTGAACTCACTCGTGTGTGTCTGCATCTTTCTTGTGCAGGGAAGCCCAGAACTGGACATAGCACTGCAGTGCTCAGTAGAGGGCTCTAACCAGTGGTCTTGCCAGTGCTCAGTAGGGGTGAACCTCCCTTCATCAGCTGGCCATGCTCTGCCTAATGCAATCCAGGATGCTGTTGGCCTTCTTTTGCCACAAGGGCATGTTGCCAGTTCATATTCAACTTCTTGTCCACCCAGGTCCATTTCTGCAAAGCTCCTTTTCAGTCAGTAAGCACCAACCTGTACTGCATGGGGTTATTCTTCCTCAGTCTCCCTTTGTTGAACTTCGTGTTCCTATCAGGCTTGTCAGTTCCTACTCCAGCTTGTCAAGGTCCCTCTAAATGGCAGCATAACCATCTGGTCTATTAAGTACACATCCCTGTTTTATGTTGTCTGCAAGCCTGCTCTGCTCCATCATTCAGGTCAGTAATGAAGGTGATTGATAAAGAGTATTGACCCTGGTGTCAAACCCTGGGGTACAGCACTAGTGACTGGCCTCCAGCAGGACTTCATGCCAACAGTATTTTGAGTCCAGCGCATCAGACAGTT
Organism: Phaethon lepturus; assembly: GCF_000687285.1. Taxonomy (NCBI): domain Eukaryota; kingdom Metazoa; phylum Chordata; class Aves; order Phaethontiformes; family Phaethontidae; genus Phaethon; species Phaethon lepturus. The sequence goes on from NW_010559659.1 coordinate 1,932, forward strand.
TTCTGTCCACTTCACTGTCCGTTTACCTAGTCTGCATTTCATCAGTTTGTCTTTGAGGATGCTATGGGAGACAGTGTCAAAAGCTTTGCAAGATAAATGATCTCCATTGCTCTCCCATCATCTACTGAGCCAGTCATCTCAGTGTAAAAGGTTATTGGGTTGATCAAGCATGATCTCCCCTTTCTAAGTCCATGCTGGCTACTCCCAATCACTTTCTTGTCCTTAATATGTTTAGAAGTGGCTTCCAGTAGGAAGCCATTTGTTTCATCACCTTCCCAGGGATCAAAGTGAGGCAAACCAGCCTGAAGTTCCCCAAATCCTCCTTTTTGCCCTTCTTGAAGATAGTACTGATGTTTGTTTTCTTCCAGTCCTTGCAAACCTCCCTTAGTTGCCATTACGTTTCAAAAATAGAGTTGTTTCACAAGGAGGGAGGCAGCTCGCTCAGCTCTTCTGAGTGCATCCTGCCTGGTCCCATGGACTTGTGTATGTCCGTTTTGCTTACATGCTGCCTAACCTGATCCTCCCCTACCGAAGGTAAGTCTTCATCACCCAAGACGTTCCCACGAGCCTCAGGGGGCTGGGATTCCCGAGGACAATGTTGCAAAGAAGGTATTGAGTACCTCCTAGAGCCCCTCGAGTGCCCTTAAGAACTCAAGTTCTGTTTTACTGAGAAGCCCTGGAACCAGTGTGTCTTTGCTAACTGCTGCAGTAGGTCTCAGAAATGGATTAAATTAGCAGTTTTGTGTATTTGAGAGGGGGGATTATTTTCTCACCTAACACACTTACATCCTAAGGAGTTTATTTTGGAAAGTTCTGGAAAGGACACAGACATTTTAATAATTGCACAGCAGTGGCTCTGCTGTGTGTTGGTATGGCAGTCTGTCCAGTCTAGAGTTCTGTGCCCAGTGATGCACAATACGGGGCTCTTTGGACGAGAGAATGAGAAACCAAAACTGATCATTCCTTACCCAACCATTAGTCCTGTGGGATAAAATTTAGAGCCCATCAAATTCAGGTAATTAACTATGAATATTCTTGTTAGATAGGGTTAATTTTTTGTTAGATAACTCTAAAAAATCTTTCAGTTTCTTGGTTTCAATTGTATCAAGCGACAGTGACTTCCAATGTACTGTTTTCTTTTCTACAGGCAATAGCATTCCTTGTATACCCAATGCTTTTTTAGTTTCATTTACTATATTCTTTTTGTACAAAGTAAGTAAGACCATCTTATTCACCTTTCCTATTTATTGTTTCTCTTTCATGCAGCATTTTCTGTGTATTTTTTCTGAATTAAATCATGCCCTTCTTTCTTCATATGCCAGTCATTCCATGTCCCTGATCACTTCTAATCATCTGCCCATCTTTTTGTAAATATTGTTATTAATCCTGTCATATTTAATAAGAAAACGTACTGATTCTACAAATTGATTAAACCTTTAATTATTTTTCTGTGCGGCTATATGTATCCTCCAAGTTCCCACAATGTGGAATATTTATGTAAATTAATTTTAAATGTTCTTTATGTGCACATCAATCCTTCATGTATCTAAATTACTTCTGTCTGCCTACTGATGCAGGAAGAGCATGTGTGTTGCTTGGTTTCTAAGGTGTGTGGGTTTTTTTGTGGGGGTTTTTTGGTTGTTTTTGTTTTTTAAAGTGCTGGAAAAGCAGAAGGTAAGAAAGAGAACTGTGATTTAAATTAGAGGGAAGCCTTGTACTCAGGGTATCTTGGAATCAAGTGTTTATTTTTACATATGCTTTGTGGTTCTAGAAAATTAGGTTGCAGTTGTTACAGTTCTTTCAATAGCATAACATTTCATAATCAGTGCTGTGACTAATATTTTTGGTTATTGAGTATTGGCTACATTTGGATTTTACTATAGTGGAAAACTATGGGAAAAGATTTTGTCCCGCTTACTAAAAAATACTTCTTTTCTGTTGCAGTGTAAGACCTGCTCAGAGCCAAAACAAATAACCAGTTCTTCTGCAATCTATAACAACCCCAACCTTATCAAACCAATTCCAGTGAAGCCTAGTGAAAATCAGCATCCACGAATATCTCAGCAAAGCAAGGTAAAATGTTTTGTGTGTTTTCTGCCTAGTGCTGCTGTAATCAAGTAGCCATGTAAGAATATTAATTTGAGTCAGAATGTCAGTGCAAGAATTTGAGGTGGAACCACAATAAGGAATTATTTTAATGAAAAACTAATCTGTTTTAGAAAAAGCCCCCAACCACCACCATGTTACGTGGAAGCATGTAAATTACAGGCATACTATCCTGATGCAACAAAGAAATACTAGTCTTTCAATTTTCAGATGCTGCTTTGATTGCAAGCAGTCTAGTCAGCTGCTGGACCACATTTTTTGTGTTCTTTTTCTTTAGGTGAATTCAGTTAATCTAAATAAAGAAAAGTATCTTGATGTATCATCAAGCTAAATCACACTGTAAAATCCTAAAAACTTAATTCAGCTGTGATGGGGAGATGCACAAGAAGTGGCCCTACTTCACACCAGGGGAGATTCTGTCTCTTACTAGTACTAATGTTATACTGATGGCTGAAAGGGGAAGGTGCTCTTATTTAAAGTGAAGCCACTGCTATCTCTCAGATCACTGTTTTTCTCCCACATTAACAGCTTGACAACTGTCTTCTTGCCCTTCCTGTGTGACAAAACTATTAAAAATTCTCTTGGGAGAAAAGAGCATAGCAGTTTTCTTGGCTTTTCCTTGAATACTGCTGGTTAAATATTGTCACCACTTAATGTAACTTATGCATAAGGGAACTATGTTTACTTTTTTTTTCCTTGGTCCCCTCACAGAATGTGGATCCTGAACCACAGCACTTGTCTTTGACAGCTCTGTTTGGAAAACAGGAAAAGCCAGATGTCTCAGAACCGCTTAATAAACAGCATCAAGAAAATCTTCCTGTTAGGCAGGGTGTGGTACGTTCACTGTCCTACGAAGAACCTAGCAGGCATTCACCCTCTGCAGAGAAACAGCTTTGCCCCGCCATTCAGAAGCTTATGGTGCGTGGGACAGACCTTCATCCGCTTGCTGAGTTTCCCGAGAACCGACTCTGTGAAAATGGCAATATCCACCCTGTGGGTGAGACTTTCACAGGACTCTTCCAACCTGTGACTTCTCATGGTATTGCAACATCTCATGTAGTTCAGGATACTGCTGGCACACAGAGCTTATTACAGAAATTACAGGGTCAGTCAGGGTCAGTGACTAAAATGGACCCCAATGCAACAGGGTCCGTGGACTCGACAGCTCCTGTGTTCAGCGGGACCCCTGCTGCTGTTGGAGCACCAGCAGCACCGGTAAACAATATGAGCCAGCCACCTTTGGTGTATTTCAATGGTTCCCTGCCAGGCCAGACTTTAGAGTCTCAGACACTTGGTAAAGAACAATCCAAACTTCCTAGACAGCCACTTTCTCTCTCTGGCAATCAAGCAGCCAATTCTGGAGTGATTTCACCTCAAGAGTTATTGAAAAAACTCCAGATAGTGCAACAAGAACAACAGTTGCATGTAACCAGCAGACCAACCTTGGCAGCTAAGTTTCCTGTTGTTACTCAGAATACCAATACGCTGAAACCACTGGATTCCTGGATAGAAAAGGCACCAGGTACAGAAAAACAGAGCTCGCTCTTTCAGGTAAATGGGCAACATCAACATTTTAAATAAAAAAACTTCTAGCAATCTTTTGAACTTGGAGTTTTGTAAGGTTAGTCTTTGTTTCATTTTGGCCAGTATATTCTTGTTATTATCTTACCACATGTTGTACATCATTCATTTTGCAGGTTATAATTTAACATCAACTAAGTTCTGATTTGCCAAGCTGTGATAATGTAAATACTGAAAGCTACATCTCTTGCACATCAATAATGACCAAAAATACCGCAGTCTTGGGTTTTTCCAGAGGTACTTCGAAAAGTCACCTAGCTTTTTAGTTGCCATACTTAGTCTTAGGTTGTTCTGTGTAATTGCTGGTTATTGAGTGTAATATTTTGGGTTTAATTTTTTTTTTTTTGTCTTAAAAAATTTGTCATAGCTTTCTCTGTGCAAGTATTCATTCCTTTGTATGCCAGTTGCTAAAGGTGCTTAAAAGGTCACTTGTTTTATAACAGCAGTTTTCTGAAGTATTTGTATAGTGCTGAATTAGTTATCTAGTACCATAACTGCTACTTCTAGCTATTCAGTAGCTATTTTTTTATTTGCTATGTATTATTTTGAAAAAAGGCCGTGTGCCTCAATGCCATCAAAAAAAACCAAAGCCCCTAATTCTGGTGACTGTGACCCCAAAAGTCAGATTGGTGTCTAGATGTCAAGAGACTGTGTCTCTCTGATGAGTGCATTTTTCTGTTCCTCACAAAAGCATCATGTGCAATTACAAAATGTCCCATTCTGGACAACAGCTGTCTTTGTTAACAACTTCATTCTCTGTAGGATCTTCTACACTTGAATGTCTTTAAATGTCCTGTTTGGGAATGAGTGAGCATCTAAGCCCCTTTTAACTTCCTTTATCATGGACAAACTGTCCAGAAGACTTGTGTTGTGCTGGAGTCTGACTTATATTGTACTGGAGTCTAGAAGTTACTTATCCAAATGAAAAAGCATTCACCTTTTCAGTGTAATATTCAAAAGCTGCTTTTCTATTGCAACTTCTTAAAAACCTGAATGAAAGACTACAGAATACTTCAACATGCTCCAAGAATCCTCCTTATTCTAGAAAGTTGTCCTACACACGAAGAGGCTGAAACAGTCTTTTAACAATTAAGGGCCACATCTGTCACTAACACTGTGACAGGTCAGGATTTCTAATTCTGTGAGAGAGGTCAGAGGAATATGAATTTGATAGAGCAAATAGATATATCAATATATAGATAATATTTTATTCTTTTAATTAAAGCAGCATGACTTTGAGTCTGTGAGTTTTGGGGGGATTAGTCATTGAAATTATTCAGGATCAGTTGCTTACAGATGGTAATCTGACTTTCCAGTGGAGTGCTAATAAATAAAAAGAGGATCCAGAGTCATAAAAATTTACTTCTGTTTTCACTGGGAATCAACTTACCTGCTAGAAACTAAAGTCAAACTAAAGAAATTGTTTGATTCACTGGTAAATGTACTGATAGTATGGAGACATAACACATTCCTACTTTGAAGGTAAAAGTGAAATGAGGCAAGTGCCAGACTTTACATTATAAACCAGTATGCATAAATAAAAAATGGCAAATAAGTTCATATTTTCAAATGAAAATCCATACTGATGCTGATGTGGCTAATGACTTTATTTGTGTATATTTGAAAAAGAAAATTATGCTGGCATTGGTTGCAATATGGAAAGGGAATTACTGAGGTCTGACATAATGCAATTTCAATAATTTTATGCTTGAGTACGAACAGAACAATAGCTTGAGAGAAGAGAAAAATCTTAACTGGAACAAGTGTCATTCACTGTGATTATTGCTGTAAGTTTGCCTTAAAAAAAAAAAAAAGGCAACTAAGGAGACTCTTGAGTCTCAATTTGCTTGGCTGTGAGCAGACCAAGTGGATTGAGACTGCCTAGGAGTGGCTTTACAGACTGACACAGCCACAGCTGCTATCAAAACAATATGAGATGCAGTTCTTTCAACACATTTAGTTTTGTTTATGAGACTTAATACATAGAATAAAAATGTCAATGAAAGTATGACTAGTTATTGTTTAGGATACCTGAAGTTCTGTAATCTGGAAGGAATGGCCTTATGTGCAGCAGATTGCCAGAACAAAAAAGGCAGGGGAGGCTAAAAATGAAGGAACGAGTCTGTATTCTTGTAGAATTGCCATGAATTAGCCACATGAAATATGCCTACTTTTGAAAAAAAATTTAAGATAAGAATTTGAAACAACTTTTAAAAGCAACATTAATCTTTTTATAATATCATCCTTGCCATAGACCAAAGGGTTTAAGTGCTGCCATGCCTGCAGACAGACGTTCGAGTGAAATAGAATTGGCACAAATATATCTGCACATGCTCATGCAAAATTGATCAAAGCAGATTCTGACAACAAGTGCAGCAAAAGGTTTGTTCTCTGTAATTATTTATCTTTTGGTATTGCCTCTTCTACTACAATTCAGCATACAGAAAAAACAAATTCTAAAAAGTCTGGCAGGAATGGAAAGGTATCTGGACAGTGTCTGCTGTTGGAAAAATCCTATTAAAGGAACACTCTAGATCCATCAGCAGCACTAAGAAAATGAAAGCAATAGTCTTTTCCACAATTGACACATTACAAGTCCAAGTTTAAATTGGCTTCTGCTGCATCTCCATATGGTGTAAGAACTGTGATCTCCCACATGGAAAGAAAGAGACCAGTTACCAGAAAAAAAAAGAAGAAAAAAGGCAAAAAATGAAGAATAATACTTGGAAGTATTCAGTCTGGTCTGGTGCCAGCCCTATTCTGTGAAGTATTCCTTATGTGGACAGTGACTAACGTGTGCTTGAGATGCTATAATAAAGCATTAATCTGCAGTGGGCTTTTAAGCATATGCTTAGTGTTAGGCATGAGTTATCCAATACATGCATGCTTAAGTGTTTATGTTAATCTGAATTATGGTTTTAAAAGTGCTTACAATAACCTTGACACAAATTTATCTTTTCTTCAGAAAAATTTATCTTTTCTTCAGAAGGCCACTTATCTTGCAGCCCATTTTTCTCATTTCTTGGAGCATTTTCCATCAAGAATATATTTTGGACATAGTGTTACATCTTCTGAATATGTGCGTGGTACCTAATACCTTTGGTGTGAGCATTGCACCGTTACCTCTCAATTGTCCTGACTGCAGTTTCAGCATGTAAACATGCACAGGAGGAATGCAATAGGTACATTAAACTTTTGTTTTGAAAAGTACCTTAAGATTCTGTAGTTAAACATAAATTTAAAAATTCCTAATTAAACTGGAAAGGCAAAGTAATGTTAGCATTGTAGCCAGCTTTCTTTTAATAGTAGCTCACTTTTAATGTAAAAATGGTTCAGGAACTTTAATATTCTCAGTTTTAAGTAATGCCACTAAAAAGAGAGGCCCACAGCATCCACTGGGTGCTGATATTCCAGCGAAGTACGTGATGCACATGGGATCCTGCACACATAGGAAGCAACAGAGGGTTCCAGTTTGCATTACAGGAGATCCAATGCATTCCTTAGTTCATGGTGTTATGTGAATTTGCCAGCTATCGTGTCATTTGGCTGCGAGCAGCCACACAGAATATCAAACAGATATCTCAGCATTTGTGCTTCAGAGAGGGAATACTATGTGCTGCGACGATTATTTTGCACATTTTTCGTCGTTCTTACTTCATCGTTGCACAACTGATGGTAGACTCCTGCTCTGTTATTAGTGACTCAGAGATTTAAGTATGGACCTGATAAAGTTGGAGATAATTCAGTAGAGGCTGGATGAACAAGCAACTCGGGTTAGATTCTGTGGGAAAGAAGTTGATCAACAGCATTTTGGAAGGGCCGTTATGTCATGTGAGAAATTACTCAAAGCGAAAAGATTGGCCCAAAGGCTATTGTGGCTCTATAGAGCATTTTCAGTGCTTTCAGCAAAAGCACAGTGCTAGAGGAATTACTTGGCTAGTAATGCCAAGATTAGCATCCCATTTTCTGATGGATGTCAGTTGTCCTAGTGACTGAAGGTGATCTGAACTAAATCCAAAATGAAAATTTGCCTTTATGTTTTAAAAAAAACATGGTACTTATATAAAAGTTTGTTAAATGACAGAAGCTTTGAGCATGAACTGTTAGAAGAAAATACATTTTAATGTTTGCATACAGAAACAAATGCTATGCACTGAAAAAATGGTACCTATATTTTCTGTTTTTCTTCTGACACAAATTTAAGTTTCTCAGTAACCTGTAGATATTAGCTGTGTCACCAGTAGATGGCAATATTGCTTATTCCATATAGCTTCCATATGCTTGGCAAGTCCTAAGAAAAAGCTGTTTCTATTCGGGGAAAACAAATAATTTTTCATATGCTTTTTAAACCACAACTTTATACATGTTTGACAGTAGTAGCTGTATTTGAGTAAGAGCATAGTTTACCTCAGGTTTTGTTTATTTGCCTTGGACTCTAGAGAGAAATGTCTTTGGGTTTCAAAGAACGTGTCATCTAGGTCTTTGACATAGGCTGTCGTAGATTCAACTATATGAGTGGGACAGTCTATCTCCTCCAGCTGCTCAGCACCATCCCTTTTCTGGAGATTCCTACCCTTGGAGAGCAGTTTGTATATGCATTGTTTAAATCATAGTAGGAAGAGTCATCTGGTTTAAGCAAACCGTGCCAATTTTGCTTGAGGTAAATTAAAGAGAAGTTGCTTCAGCTGCATGGATGAGTAGAGCAGAAGCATTCTGGTAAGTGTCTGGAGGTAGTCAAATCTTCCACAGGCAGGAGAACAACCTTCTCTCAGGAGAACATCTGTGCAGAGTCTGAAGGTCTCGCTCCACAGAGGGATATCACTTTGGTCTTAACATTGGTTTTCTTCTAAAATGAACGTTGTTTTTCAAGCATACGTGCACAAAAATACGCACCAACTTGCTGTTTGAAGCAAACCTACAATGAGTTAGGAATACCTTAACTCATTCAGGAGCTTGTTACACAGAGCTGATGATTGCTCTTAACGATTACATGCCATGGGGTAGGAAGAAAGCTGTAAGTCAAGAGTTTTGGTTTTAAGTAGTACGCTATATTTGAGAAACAGAAACAATGTTTACCTAAAATGTGAACTGGGAGATTTTTGCATTACGTGCATATTGTATGCTTTCTAATATCTATGAGTCTTTCCTGAGACCTAGTCTTTCTGCTTCCTTAAATTTTTCATAAAACAGTGTGAGATCTCAATCCTCCTCGTTTCTTTCTATTTCTCTTTGTATTGTAGTCTAACTAACATTGTTCAGAAATGTCTTGGGTAGAACAATCGTGATTAGGAGTAAGACAAGCTACAGAAATAGGAATGTTGTTTAATACTAAACTATGTGGTTTTGCATACCTAGGAGGTAAACCTCAGTTTTATTTTCTTAATTTTAATTTTTCTTCAAAACTTAAATGTAACCCAGGACACAGAGTGAAGTGATTCAGTAGCCTTTCACCTTCATATTTCATACAATAAATCATGCTCCAGTCGAACAGAGAGGAGCTTTGGTAAGCTCGTATCAATTCCTTTGTATGTTCTGTTCTTTGAAAAAAAAATCATATGCTTGAATAGTGAGGAGATGGCTGATTAAGATTTATTACTAGAATTACCGGGAGGGAGCTCAAATATCTACAAACTGAGAGAATAAACTTTCCATTATGTTGTATGTTGTATCTGATAGTATTTGCTAGTCCTGCATGTTTTACAGCTCCAAGATGCACAGCAAAATTTAAAAGTAAAAATTCTTTGGCCCATAGTATTTGCACGTGGGCATGGATATGATACTGAGGGAACTTGTAGAACTACTGCAGCATCAAGGTTTTCTATCTCTTAGAGGGCCTTTTTGATTCTGTCAACTCCATGTTGGTTAAGAGTTGGTTCTGTTTCTCACAGTGCCACCAGCTCACTGTGGCTCTTTAGATAAATCACTTAATCTCTGTTTTTTCTCCCCTCTCCTTAAGTAAAATGAGAAGAAAAAAAAATATGCATATATATACTTATAAAGGAATTTGAAAGTTATAATTGGAATATACTTTCTAGTATTAGGTACAAAGGTTAGTCTTTAATAGTCATATCTGCATGTAAGTACGTTCTCAAAGATTAAACTTAATGATTTACAGTCCCTATGTAGAAGACTTTACAGCTGCATTCTTCAAGAGTGCTGATATTTAATAGTAGTCTGATTTCTGTAATAAATGCTTTTGTCCTAAGATCATTTGCCTATCAGATAGATGTAATCACAGTTGAATCCATTGCTGCAGTCTCAAATTGGATGGAAGACCTTTTAATCTGGAAATAGATCATAAGGATGGTCCTGAGCTGGAGTCTCACATGACTATCGATCTCCAGCAGTCTCTGTACCTGTTGCCAATCAGTTTGCAGTTTTCATCATCTTTATTCCCATAAGATTAAGTAGATAGGTTTTATTGATGACTTCTTTTTTATATGAACAGGTAATCTCACCTCAACGCATTCCCCCCCCCCCTGCCACTGTGACTCCTACCTTGTTGATGTCCCCAATGGTGTTCACTCAGTCCACACCTGCTCCACCAAAAGCAAATGAAAGTGGGCGGTTAGCAGCGGCAAACCAAGAACCTGCTGCTAGCTCAGCTGGCCTTCTCCTGCCACTGCAAACTCCAGAGCCATCTGTGGTCAAGAGCAGCTCAATGACGAAGATGCAGCTGCAGGAAACACTTTTACACCTGATCCAGGTAAAGCACCAAGAATTCTCCTACTTTGCTTAAAATTCTGATTCCCATTTTGATAATAAGCACCCTATAATCCGTTGCATCCATCTGACTAGAGACTAAATGAGTAATTAGAATATATGTTGTGCTATTTATGGCTGCATGTTAATGGAGCACTATGGCGTAGACTATGGATGTGATAGCCTCTCCTTACACACTGCTGGCTTAACTGATTTTGATGCATTTTGATTAATGCATCTGGTTTGGGGTTCAGGAAAGAGAATAAATTTGACAGAAAAGAACAAAGGTGACTGAAAGCTTCATAAGGTCGGCCTATGAGCCAGAGAGATATCTATTATATTTTTAGCTAAGGATAAATAATGGGTGATTATCCTAGCTGCCAAATATTTCAGAGATGCATGTTAGCAGTAAGAGGAATTCAAATGGAAAATTAAAATTGCAGGATGAGTGTGAGCAACTTCAAAATACAGGTTAGATAACCTAAAAATACACTAGTTCATTCTATTCAATGTAATTCTTTAGTTCAAATGCTAAAATTCCTCAAGCTGCAGTTATGCAGGTTTAAATGTGACAAAGCATTAAAAACATTATGTATGAGATGATTGTCTGCTGCACTGGGATAATGTGAGTGATTATGAATATTTTTTTCCTTAACTTGCCATGTGATGAATATCTGAAGAGTAGAGATTGAGGAGAGGTTTTATAACTCGAGCTGGTTATAAAGCATAAGGAATAGAGACACGGTTTAAGGGTCCAATTTGTAGGCCAAAACTATGTGCCTGTATGGCTTTGGAATAAAAATAAAAGTTGCTATTGGAATGTTGAAGTTACTCACGTAAAATGTGATTTAAATTATAGTCCCAGAAAGAAAATTGTATCTTTAACAAATTAGAAGCTTTTCTCATTTTTCCCTGTATTTTTAGTTTGGCATTAAAAAATAAAAATATAATATTATCCTGTCTTTACATACTTTGAGTGTCTGGATAGTAGGAAAACCATATATGAAGTTAAAAAGGAAACTAGTCAAGAAAAAATGGATTTTACCCTCTGAAACTGTACTTTTGTATTTGACCCTGCTGTTCTTGGTGGTAGGTAGAATAAACTGAGTTACCTGGAAATTACTGCCAATTTCTTACCCGTTATTTTCAGTTGTATAAAACTACCATCTCAAATGCTCATGATTTTCCTCAAATAGTATCTTAATTTTAATTATCTTCTTAAATTCATGTGAACTAATCAGGACATCATTCTTAACGTGGGTTGACCTGTTCTTGCAAAACGATAGGATCAAAACCCAGGGTGTTTCACTGTTCCTTCAGACATGCTTAGAATTATCACTGACCTAATGGAGGAGACTACTTAAGGAAATCCCAGGTCAATGAGGGCAGAGGGAATGAATTACAGGATTGTGTGGTCACTGCAATATCATGCAAGAATAGTGGAATCAAGTTAAATCCGGTGTGAGTTTGGAAAATCGTCTTTCTGGGTACTCGTTACTTCTTATAGAGATACAGTCATGTTTGCTGCAATAAAGTTTATATTCTCATCCAGTGCTTGTAAGGCTATTAGCAAGGCTTGGAAATAATACATATTTTTTTGGTAAATAGCCTTCCCTTAAAATAGAATAAGGTTGAAAAGTATTTCATCCATAACTGGAAAAAAAAGTCTAATCTCTTTACTCAAGAACACCTATGGTGCACTAACAATTACCTGTTTTGTTTTTCAGAACGATGACAACTTCTTAAATATTATTTATGAAGCATATCTCTTCAGTGTGAGAAAGGCAGCAATGAAAAAGTCTATGTGAAAGATGATTTTAAAATTCAATTTGTATTGCTTCCTGAACTCTGGGGAAAAAGGTTTCAGATTTTTCAAGTACGTTTACATTTAAAGAAATGAATGGTCTTAGGCATTTTGCATACACATAGATTTTGCTTGTGGGCATGTACGTGCTGTACTGAGGCAGAAGTGAGCGGAAATGGGTTGTGCCTTTAGGGAAGGGAGTGTCACAATAATGAAGACTTAATCATAAAATATCTTAAATTGTTTTTCTTATATTGGTCCATACTTAGAATTGGTTTCCCTGCATAAAGACTCAGTTCTCAGAATTCAGTTTTCTTTTTTACTTGCAGTGTGGTTATTCATTGACTAGGTATTTGTCATGGATTTTCTCAGAGAGACGTCATAGGCAGCTGTCACGATGAACGTGCCCTGCCCATTTCTGACCACATGGTGGCAATGTTGGACTATTTTTAGGAACGTGAAAATCTGGGTGAAATCTGAAGGGAAAGTCTCGGGAAGAGTGATTTATCATCGTACTTAGTTGTCTGCAAAGCAATTTAGATGAAATGTCATGACTTTCCCCCAAACTTTTGTAGAAAAAAATCTTTTTCTATTTTAACAAGAATATTTTTAGCTAGCTGTAGAAATGGGACTCTGCAGGTGTTTTGAAGAATTGGGGGGGAGGGTTGGTTTGTGAATGTACTTGCTATCAGTGTAGCTCTGGGGTGGCACTGGATTCATGTTTCTATTATTAGATCCAATCTGCATTATTTTAAGCAATGTACAACTTTGTTAAGGGGAAGACTACCTGGTGTAAAAGTCCTGTTACATTTTTTTTAGTGTGTGACTGGAGCACAGTGATTTCATTGATCCATTTCTAAAGAAAATAAAACGGATAATCCCTGCTATGTGCTGATTTCATTTTATTGTACCGTGGACTATGTATTTAGAATTGTTGGGTCACTTGTATATGTATGACTTGCAAATGTTTTTACACTTGGCAGAAGACACGTAAGGTTTTAAATCAATTAGAATAAATGACTGAAAGAAATTTTATGTATATTTTTATTAGCATCTGCTGCAGAAGTGCCAGTTTGTTACAGTTTAGGAACCCAAAGTTGTTGCTGAGGAGGCATTTATTTTGTGGTCGCAGAGAACCCAATCTGTAATCCATAAATAAGTATATGCTCTTCTTTACTATGGGCATTGGTGTAGGCACAACTCAGTAGCCTCATCTGTGAAGGTTCTTCAGTGTGAATTAGGATGTAGGTTTCAACTAGTATAGTTGCAATGATTCAAACGGTTGCCCCCACACCCATACATCTGGCCTTTCTCTCGTGTAAGAGTGTGATTTGGGGGGGCAAGGGCTGGGGAGGGGTTGCTCACATTCCTTGGGAAAGGCTCTAAATCAATCTTTAAAAAAAAGAAAGTCGAGCTGCTTTCTTTATACACAAGTGAATAATCCCAAAAGACTTGTGCCTACAAAACTGTTAGACTTTTCCTACGCTAAGTAGCTCGTAGAGAGCAAGTTGTATTCTGGTTCCATTTTGTTACCAAATTGCTTACAGTTCTTGCAGATTCAGTGAAAAGAACATGTTGAGCAGATACTAGGAAAGGCAGACTTTAAAGATGGCAAGTCCTAATTTTAATCCTGTAGCCATAATAATTTATGTAGCTATTATAATTTATGGGATTCTACTGAGTTAATTGGTATTGTTTCTGAATGAACTGGTGTGGAGGAAATTGGAATCTACACAGAAGAGTTTGTAGGAGACTAAATACATGCGTAATTATTGTCTGTGATGCTGGATTATCTGAGAGTGCAATTTAAAGACGATGGGGACACATAGTTAAGACCTCATTTGACATGTAGAATTTCTGTAATTGGTGGGTAAAAACAATCCTTAAGCATTTCAAGCTGGGTTTGTGATAGGTTTTCTAGTCAGGAGGGAAACGTTTTTATTTACAAAAAAAGCAAGAAGGAATTTTAAAAACATCCTTATTTATTGCTTTTCAGAGTAACGTATCATTTACAAAAATAAAAGGCATATTTTTTAAAACTTCTGTTAACTCTTGATGTTTATGACAACAGTAGTATTGCTACCATGCTTGACAAGCTGACAAGCATACTGTCTTAAAGACAAGGACAGAGCTAATTCAGGGTTTCTTCTCACTGCCCTCTCTTCTGGTTAAATTTACACCAAGTAACACTGATGAAGTTGGATTTTTCTCACTGTATTATGCTATAAGGGTTTTCTGAGATTGTTCATAAACCTGTTTTTTGTGAAGAAAAGGTTAGTTGCTAAAGAAGGGATTTGTGCTTTAGTTGACTTGCACGCTTACCAAGAACAGCAGAGGTAAGAAGATAGAACAGGCTCAGAAAGAAACTCTGAATTTTATGACAATGAACAGAAGAGGAAAAGTAGTGAGAGAATTCTATTGAGAAATGAAACCAAACTTTTGTTGTCTAGGTTTCCATTTCAGATGGCAGGATCCATTTCTTCAGAGGCGTTTGGGAATTGGAGACTGAGCTTAGAGTCATATCGTAGTGTAAAACTGTGCAGTGCCCCTTTCTTCTTTCTACTGCAAACTGAAGTATCTGTCTGTCTTAGAAAAACAATTTTTCCAGAAATACAGTCAGAGCCTTCCACTACCATGGAAAAGCTGGAGGATCCTCACATAATACTGAAAACTTCATCAACACAACTTGGTATTGCGTTTTGTTTAATAGCTTTTTTTATCAGTGGGGACTGTCTCTTTATGCAGCCAAATCTATGCATGATACCAAAACGTTTATTTCGTGTTTGATCACCTCTGAACTAGAGTGGTTCTGAACACTCAAGTTCCTTTTATTTTCTTTTATTTTGGCGGGGGTTTTTTTGTTAGGTTTGGTTTGGTTTGGTTTTGGTTTTTGTGGGTTTTTTTAAGACACTGTTAGAACTAAGGAGCCCTTAGAACTATCAAAGCCTTTAGAAAGGAAAAGGCCGCAGCAATTAGGACTGCCTTTCTTTGGGCTTGTTTGGGTTTTTTTTTAATCTGAAAAAGGAAAAAAGGTAGCAAGCAGAAAATCAGAAGGTACGTAAGTATCACATTAACTCTGCTTTAGATGCTTTCAGAGTATGCATGTGTCATATTTTTTTATTCTCTGTGTATTCCTTAATATACCAGTGGTTTGGAGTTGGTTTTGTGTTTTGTCTTTTTTTCTTTCAGTAGAATAAATACCTTGTAAACTGGGTCTTAGCAAGAATTCCAGACGTTGCAGCATCAATCCTAGTTGAGATTAGGACTGATGCTTTATGCATTCATTAATCCTAGTCTCAACATTGAATTTTCAATGTATTTCCACTTAACCACTGTCCACTTTCTTACAAAATTCCACACCTATTGAACTAGAGTGGGAAGACAAGGAGTAGAAAGCCAGCGAAATACTAAAGCATAGTCTCTGTCAGTGTTTATCATGGAAACCCATAATATTCAGTGAAGGCATCCAAGTATTTCCTCAGGCCCTTCTCACAGAAAATTCAAATCCTTAATTTGATTTTTATTCATTAGCTCTCTGTTGCTCCTCTATTTACTCCTCCTTATTGTAGCTGCAAAGGGGATAATTAAAATTGTACAGCAAAATAAAACTTTCCAGGAGAAGGATGCAGCTGAAGAGGCAGGATGCTTTGTCTCCTCTGACAGCCTGTTCAGTACGTGTTGAGCTTTGAATTTCAGTCATAAAAGCAGTGAGCATTCGAGATATCTTTGTCCCTTTAGGATATTAAAATCATAGTTTAATATTTTAGCAAACTTGGAGATCTTTGCTGAGGAAAAGGCAAAATTAAAAGACATTTTTCAGTAAGTATTTGAGGCTCTAACATAGAAAATGTTATGAGACAGCAGCTTAACCCAGAGGGATCCCTGAAACCCAGAAAAAGGCAGAATTCTAGTCCTGGAATTGAATAATGCACTAAAATATTAATCCTCAGTCAACTACAGTAAACTTTACTGCTGATCCTAAGGACTTTTAAGAGACTCTCGCAAGTCCTTGCCTTTTCCAAACCGCTACAGCTACCTCTAACAAGCTTGTTCTGGCCTCCAGACGTAAATCTGTGCGCAGCTGGGTTGGGAATATAGGAGAGAGCTTGGCATATACAAACAGGAGGAGGAAAATGTGGTTCTGCAAGACACTGAAGAAACAAAGGCTGTAGCTTTGTAAACACTTTAAGCTGGCTCTGCTGCTGAAGCCCATCCCAGCCACCCACTCCTAGCTGCTCATCCCCGCTCCCACACCAGTCTGTCTTTCCTTTTTGCTTTATTTTTCTCTTTTTTTTTTTATTAAGACAGCGACGTGGTAGCATGTACTGCAGCAGAATTAATCCAGGTTGCGACTCCCTCCGTGCCGAGGCTGGTTTTAACCTGCATCGGCTCAGTGGGCAGCAGCCCGGGCACCTGCGTCAGTGTGGGGATGGGGGTGTGCAGCCGTGGGGATAAATGGGGGGGTGTGGGGCGCAGGAAGTGAGAGCTGAGCTGCAGTGCTGCCTGAAGCTGACTTGAAGCTTTTGTGAAACTGTGGTCTAAAGGCCTTTGCCTCTTCACTGGCATTAAGACTCGGAAGATGCCACAGAGATCAAAATGTGACTTTGTTGTTCTCCCGTACCTCGGCTCTCTGTGGAAATCCATGCAAGTGCTGGCAGATGCCTCCACAAAGGGTAACTGCTGTTCACGAGCCTCATCTCTGCAGGGTCTCCGCGGCAGCAGTGGGAAGATGGGATCCTCTTGAGGGCAAGCCTCAGTACAAACCTAATTTAGCCTGGGAGATTAGATGGACTGAGCTAAAGTTAGCCTTCGCAAACACCTTCCCCGCCACCACCATCTTGTCCTGAACCAGTACTGACATCAGAGTCAGCTCCTACCTTTCCTCAGAATACAGCAGATGTTTGGGTGAATTTTCCCTTTCTAATTTTTTTTTTTTTTTAACTTAATGGAGATTGTACCATCAAACCTGAACAGACTGTTCAGATATAAATCTGCTCAGCATGGAAGTGAATGTGAAATGCAGGAACCAGATTGCTTTTGTACGTGTAGCTGAGAAAACTACTGAAACAAGCAGGAAATAAGCACTGGAAAGCTAAAGGGGAGAGAAAAAAAGAGATTTTTAGGTAATTTTAAAGAATAGCTTTTGGCGAAAGTGTGTCCGGTATATGAACACCATTACTTTATAGCTGTTACAGAAAGAATTTGAGTTGCAAATAATCTCCATGCTTCTTCCTTTTAAAAGGTAAGCAACATCATAAAAACTTCCAAAGAATGAATTTAGAACAAACATGTGGTGTACACAATGGGAAGTCACCATGCGTTTTTTTGAGAGCAGCAACTTCAGTCATACATGTAATAAAAAAACATTTTTAAAACCATTTGGGGCATATATTAATTAAAAGCCCTTTTAACTATATTTAGCCACATATTTAGCTCTACAAAGAGCGAGGTAAGCTCTGAGTTCAGAACAATGTGTCTCCACGAACACCACCAGTCAATAAAGGCAGGAGAAAAAAACCCTCTGGCATGTGGTGACTAAAGGAAAGTCAAGAAATAGAAAGGATAACATCCTACTCTCGGCAAGAGAGTAGCCCGCTTTCACGCCATGAGGGAACTGCAGGAAACGACGGCAAAGTCCTACAGGTTTACACAAGAGGGATGTGATGTACGCAGAGGGATGCTGATCCCATCGCTAGATCCTACAGAAATACTAACGCTGTTCTTGCCCGAGTGCTGGCACCCCGCTCCGCGGGCCCG
>NW_010559660.1:0-308 GCF_000687285.1 Phaethon lepturus
AAAGACCGCGCTTCACACCTGCTTTTTGCAAATTTGTGCAGATGGTCCAATGATCTCTAGACATTCCACAGCTCTCCCATCAGAAGGGACATGCCTCCTTCCCACAACATGACAGAGCCAATGCCTAGGCTGGGACATGGTGACCCACTCAATGCCTTCTGCTAGTGCAGGGCTGGGAAGAAATGTCATCAGAGATTATTTCCTCAGCATGTACTGAGAGAAGGGGTTAAGGGAATCTTAGCAGTTAATTAGTAGATAAGGTTTGAAATCTTGTTAGCTATTGCGTAAAGTAACTAAAGCAGGAGATC
>NW_010559660.1:519-11084 GCF_000687285.1 Phaethon lepturus
CCTCAGCGACCACCACCAGAAGGCACTGCGCAAGTGCAGTTGGGAGGGTTTTATGGAAATAACATCTTGGAATTCATTTTAATACGAAGCGGGGACAGGTCATGCATATGTATAGGCATATTGTGAAACTTTATGTATATGCAACACTTTGCTGTATATATTTGAAGTAAGTGCCGCGTTGGGGCGTGCACGTTTTTTGGTGGGACTACCCCCCCGTGCTGCCCAGCATACCTACTTTACAATCTTACAGATTGTGGAGTCTGTTTTCCGCACGTCAGTACTGCTAGGGCAAGAAAGAGGTAGGAAGAAGAATAGAATAGAGTAGTTCAGCTGGAAGGGACCTGCAACAACTGTCGGTTCCAACTGCCTGACTACTTCAGGGCTGACCAAAGTTAAAGAACAGCATTAAGGACGTTGTCCAAATGCCTCTTAAACCTCTGGGGCATGGGGCATTGGCCCCACTTAAACAGGCACAGGGCATTGGCCACCTCTCCAGGAAGCCTGTCTCAGGGTTTGACCACCCTCTTGGTAAAGAAATGTTTCCTCATGTCAAGTCTGAATGTCCCCTGACAGATGCAGATTTGAGCTGTTCCCATGTGTCCTGGCACATGAGTCCCAGGGAGAAGAGCTCAGCACCTCCCTCTCCATCACCCCTCCTCAGGAAGCTGGAGAGAGCAGGGAGGTCGCCCCTCAGCCTCCTTCTCTCCAAGCTAGACAAACCCCCTGTCCTCATCTGCCTCCTCAGAGAACATGCCTGCCAGCCCCTTCCCCAGCTTTGCTGCCCTCCTCAGGGTGTGTTCAAGCATCTTAATAACCTTTTTAAATTCTGGAGCTCAATCCCCCACAGTACCGGAATGCAATTAATATAGCTATAGATAATTATTTCAGGATGTGCTATTTCAGCATTCATTTGTTTTGTGCAGCCTTTGCAAAGAGGAAAGCATGGTCTCAAAATGCACAGGCTACCAGTTCATTTTCAAGCGTAACTCAAAGCACAGGTTTTAGCTCATAAATCCCATGTCATTTGAAATCCTTGCTACCAAGAGACTGTCTTTTTCCTCAATACCCTCTGGACAGGGATCACTCACGGCAGGGGAATATGTCTCTAGCCTCTCTCCGCCTGCTGATCTCTCAGATCCACGTTAGGACACATGCAAGGGCTTGTCTTGTCACACTGAGCTTGCATCAAGATGTTGAGATTCTTTAACTGAACAGACACAGTCTGGCAGCTTTCTGCACTAATTGGATGAGTTTTGCAAACTAATTACCAAGTGTGTGCTAGAAGATTGTTTTTCATAGTTTCTTTTATTAATAATAATAAAGTTCCTTTATATCTGAATAACCTCATTAGTAATTTCATCACACCAACATTCTCCAGGGGTTTTAGGTGGGCATACAGAAAGCAAAATCTTCAGTCCTTCTTTGCAGCTATCTTGCAGGTATGTAGGGCCTCTTAAAGAGAGGCAGTTGCCTTTTAGTGTTGGATGGCCACCTGGCCAGCCACCTCCTTATCCACATCAGCATTACCAGCAACCACCTTCCTCTTCACTAAATGCCTGCAGAATTCATTTTTAAAATCATCAGCAACCTTTACTCACACTCCTGGAGAGTAAAGCATATCCCCACACACAGTAGTGACACGAACTGCATCGCACTGACCCACCAGGGTTTTGTCTCTTGAGGCTTTTTGGTGGAGGGCTGGATCTGCTGTTGTGACTGCATGGAGCTGGACTCCAGCAGGCTACTGATGGGTGAAAGCCCCCTTAAACACATTCCAGGCTCCACCCTTCATCCTGGGCTGCCATCAACGGTATGAAAGAGTGAAGTTCATGGTCAGGTCTTTTGAACTTATATTGCAGAAAACCATCCTTCAAGAACTGTAGGTTTCCTTGTCCACATCATATTCTGGATTTCATGGCATCCATGAGGCAGAAAAAGCTCTGTCTCATGGTATAGTTCTACAGCCCCCATTCTCCCTCTCAGATGAAGCTCTGACAGAAGAGACATCCTCAACATTAATAAGCCCTGCGTGAGGAACTGCAAGGTAGAACTAGGTAACACAAAGTCAGGTGGGACACCATGAGTTTCTGCTCCAGTTTGAGAACACTGGAGTAGGCAAATGTTCCTGCAGGTGTAAGTACATCACAGGGTGACTATGAGACACAAATGTGATACAAGCAAATGCAGTGTTGTGTGTCAGGCAAGATGTTTCCATAGGCAACCTTTGTGCAAAGCCTAGGTGAGAACTCACCTGTACCACTATGGACATTTCTCATTCCTTGGGTTCAAGAAAGACAAATTCCATCTGGGATGAAGGCAAACAAAGACTAAGAAGTTGATTAAGGGCATGGAGGACCTACAGAAGACAATAACTGGAAGAAACAAGACAAAGGCTGAGAGGGCTGTCATCACATTCAGGAAAGGTATCAAGGATGAAGGCCAAAGGAGGAAAAGAGCTATTGAAGTGCAAGGAAAAATATGGTCAAGAACACAAAACAATTCCGGACATCTTTCCAAGATGAAGACCTCACCATAAACAGTGTAGTAGCAAATGTCACTTGGTGCATTGTTAAGGAATGGTGAGGAAATCACACATGCTCTCTGTGTCTCTGCAAAGTTCATGCAGAGGGAACCAAACCCCTTTCTTTCACCTCTGGCATCACCAGAACAAAATGAATGTATATTGTATAAATGCCCTTATTTACGTAGTCTATATTCATTCATAATATGAATTTTGGCACCAATGTACAAAATGACAAGAATCGTACCTTCCTTACTCTTTCAGTACTCCAAATACTAAATCCTAAAGGAAAAAGACATTTGACAGGGTTTAAGATAAGATCTGAACATCTTCCCACAAAGTGAGGTAGGCAAATAACTCTCAGAAAGGTTGAAGTCACAAATGAGCTGTAAAAGTTTTATCCAATGGCTGAAGTGCATTATGGGGGGGATGACCTTGGCTGGCTGCCAGGTGATCTATCACTCCCCCTCGTCAATATAACAGGGTGCGAAAATACAGTGAAAGTCTCGTGGATTGAGATAAGGACAGGGAGATCATTCAGCAATTACCATGACAGGCAAAACCGACTCAACTTGGGGAAATTAATTTATTACCAATCAAATCAGAGTAGGATAATGAGAAGTAAGAACATATCTAAAAACACCTTCCCCCCATCCCTCGTTTCTTCCGGGGCTCAGCTTCAATCCTGACTTCTCTATCTCCTCCCCCAATGCAACACAGGGGGATGGGGAATGGGGGTTGCGGTCAGTTCATCACACATTGTCTCTGCCGCTCACTTCTTCCTCATGCTCTTCCCCTGCTCCAGTGTGAGGTCCCTCCCACAGGAGACAGTCCTTCATGATCTTCACCAATGTGGGTCCTCTCCCACAGGCTGCAGTTCTTTCAGAACTCCTCCAGCCTAGGTCCCTTCCATGGGGTGCAGTCCTTCAGAAACAGTCTGCTCCAGCATGGGCTCCTCTCCACATGCTCCAGTACAGGGTCTCCATGGGGTCACAACTTCCTTCAGGTAACATCCACCTGCTCCAGCATGGGGTCCTCCACAGGCTGCAGGTAGATATCTGCTCCACCATTAACCTCCATGGTCTGCAGGGGGACAACCTGCATCACTAAGGTCTTCACCACGGGCTGCAGGGGAATCTGTTCCAGTGCCTGGAGCACCTCCTCGCCCTCCTTCTTCACTGACCTTGGTGTCTGCAGACTTGGTTCTCTCACATATTCTCACTGCTCTTTTCCAGTTGCTGTTGTGCAGCATTTTTTTATCCTTTCGTAAGTATGTTATCATATAGAGGCACTAGCAACGTTGCTGATGGGCTCAGCTTTGGCTAGCTGAAGGTCCATCTTGGAGCTGGCTCTGTCCAACATGGGGCCAGCTTTTGACATCTTCTCTCAGAAGCCATCTCTGCAGTCCCCCCTGTTACCAAATCCTTGCCACATAAACCCAATACACCAAGCTTCCACTCAATGCCACATAGATAAGGCAACCGCTACTGCCAGCTGCACAGCAGTCTTGGCCAGCAGCATTTCAAGCCCTGCTGCAACACACTGGTTAGTAAGTGGTGCTCAGCTGTGGGGACTGTGGTAGCTCACAAGGTCCTAGGAGCTCTTCCTCCACAACTCCTAAAAACAGTCTTTGCTAACCCTCACACTGTGTTCTCTGTTTCACCAGTTTCTTAAAAAAAAAAAAAAACAAAAAACACCAAACAAACTGCACCTCTTTATCACAACAGAGGTCCTCCCATACACTTGTAACTGGTTTACTCAACAGAACTTTACACCCACATGTAGCAAATGATAAAGGAGACCCACATTATTTCTGCCAAAACTTTCATATCCCTTCACCTTGCGTGTGGCTGGAACAGCTTCAACCCCTGTACAAATCTGTCCACCTGTGAACAGCTCCTCTAAAACCCTAAATCAACAAACCATTCCTGTATGAATGCTGAGTTCAATGCTGTTAGATGCTCTCTGTCCAAGGGTTTTTAGCTGCTTTATTAAAACATTGGCTTTAGTTATTTGGGCTGGGTTTTTTAAATGCCCACAGACCCCCAAGGACTGCATTCCAACACATTAAAATGTATTATACTATTGCAATATTTGTAGTAGCACTTATTAAAACTGTGTTCAGGGAGTTGGGATCATAAATCCTCCTGGTCTGCATCCATACCCAAGCTGGAGTATGTTTATGTTTGATAGATGGGCTGTAAAATGAGGGCACATTCTCACGTGTGAAGTGTGAATAGTTTCTCCATTTATTTATTGCAGCTGATGTTATGTGGGGCCTGGGACAGACCCTGTGTTCCAGACAGAACTGACAGAAGGGGAAATGATGGTGGAAAAAAAAGTGCATTGTCAGAGCGCCTGAATAAATATCAATTAAATCTTCCAACTGATTTCCTTGAACTTTGAATCAAGCAAACAGTTCTAAAAACCATTCCTGGTCTCCATGTGTTCAGTTCCTGTAGCTGCTAGACTATTTCGGCACCAAAAACTTCCCAGTGCTGGACCCCATTCTGAAGGGCTGAAAAGATGCATTAAAAAGTGCTCAGTTAAACCCAACCCACATGCCCAAAAAATAAAAGCAGAGAGATGTAGAAAAGATTAGGCTTGAACAAATGTGCAAAATATACTGTGTTCTTTGTGCTAGAAATTTGCACTCTGAAGCTACTTTTCTTATTACAGCTGGAGAATGGTACAAGTGATGGCTGTAAGGAGCTTTTAATCTCAACCTATTGCTCCTTCTATAAGGCTGGGCTTTCAGTCTTACACAAGGGGCCTCCTCAAGGACTGTGCTTGGTTCATTTCTCTGAAGTAAACCAGCACCTTTCATAAACATTAAAATCCTTCACTCTCTTATAAAGCAAAGGAAGACAAACAAGGCAGTAACATGAGATAATGATACCTTAATCAGCAAGGCACTTGAGGGAGATCTCACTATCTGCAAGTTGCTTGCAAACGTGTTGTTCAACCTTACAAAAATCAAGCCTGTTTCATTTTGGCTGAAGTAAGCAAAAGCACAGAGAAGTGAGTAGGATGAAACAAGACTATCAAAGCAAATCAAAGTAAGAGAATGTTTTACCTCCTTCAAAATAAGACAGGGAAAACGCACCACAATTTAAGAATGTTCCCTGCCTTTCAGAGACAAAGGTGCAGTAAGCAATAGCCAGCCATTTTTGAGTTACAGCTCTTCTCCTGTCAAATTTCAAGGGACAGACTTTAAATGGGTCTGTCATAAGGCATGTGGCAGGAAAGGTACGTGAAACAGAGGAAAACTGATGCCTTGGGAACAGATGATGCCACAGGAAGGTAGTGTAGCCAAGAGAGGATGGCTTCCAGGTTGTGTCTACGTTTTCTTCCTATTACTTGCAAATCACTAGGGCTTTATGAGTTTCTTTTTTATTTCCTCCTCTAAGATCCCTCTAAGTAAACGGTATATTTACAAACATCCTATAGCTTTTATTTAGTATTAGACAATGATAGTACTACCAAAAAATGTGGATGTGAAGGACATGTAAGCAGCCCCACATGCAAGCCTTGGGGTATAAGGTATGGGAGAGGCCATGCATCTAGTTGCACAACACTCTTCTCTCACACATGCTCAGCCTGTTAGCAATTATAAGGACCAGTGACAGAGAGGACTATTATTTGCAGTAGTGTCACAGGGACTTGGAGATCCTGGCTGCAGCACTCGGATCAGTTGCAATGCACATTGTTGTACAAATACATAAAGCATAACAGGCACAATGGGTGAGGAAGGCAAATGCATCGAGTGGCAGTGGAAACTAAAGTGATTTTATACAGTCATGCAACAGCGTCAGCAGCAAGACCTGGGAATAAAAAACAACCTGGGGTCTCTTTCACCGCTCTATCCGCACGTCCTTGCTGACGTGCCCTCAGAAGGCGGTGTGACAGGGCAAGCTTATGTTAAACTGGCAAATCTGCCTCATGTTCTACTGAACACATGTCCAAACACAACAGAAACATAAACGTATTAAATTATGTGCCAGAGAACAAATCTGCCCAGAAAAGCTGCTTGACACTCCGGTGAAGGACTACGACTGAGAACCTATTGAGGCAGCAGTCTGTAGCTATCAACTTTGAATGATTATGCTTCTGAGTCCTGTAGAGAAATGGTTTTCCACAGAGGAAGTGCCAGTATGACTAGGGAGGAGGCCAACACTTGTGAAAGCAGTGCTTGGCAGACGACATCAGCATGTGTTGCTGCTTTCAGTATTCCCAAGCCAGTGGGACAAACAGGAGAAAAGCAAGACAGAAGACCAAGGTGGCCCCATCTGAATTCATAAACTTCAGACTTACCCAGGAAGAAGATGGGACTAAGGAGCTTTCTGGAGCCATGAGTGCTCCAGAAGCCTGTAGCGCTTCAATACACTAAGAGTATAAAGGTTGTGGTTAAGAGTTTATTTGGCTACAGCAGCACTCCTGCAATAAGTATCTTTCTCATTTAGCATGGCACCGCTAGGCAAGGAGTTCTGTACACCCACAACCTCAGATGGCCCCTGAGGGTGGTGGCTGGGGTGCTCAGGAACTCTGAGACTCTGGTCCGAAGTGCACAGTAAAAAACACAGAGAAGCTCTTTTGCCCTAGCCAGATATACTGTACAGAGTCCGAGCTAGAAATAGTGTCTCTCTGCAGTCCCATGAGGTCTAGAGGGGCACCAGATCTCCCATGTGAGTGGCTTTTAACAGGCTGGTGGTATCTGCGCAGGGAAACTATGCTAGCCCGTTACAAGTTTGTAATGCCTGAGAATGGAAAGACAACTTCTTGCTCATTGCTACAGCAACTGATTTGCTACTACAGTGTGTAAGTGGTGTCACTCTGCCCAGCTTGGGCCACTACTGTCACAACTGAGTCTGGGCTGAATATGCATAATTTCTTCCCCTTTCTTGAAGCTGGAGAGCAGCACAGGCTGACCTTTAAGAAACTCTGCCTCACTGGTGTCTAGTAACAGCATGGAAAGCAAAACAAGCCAAAATTTATTTGAAATCCATGGATGGAAATCCGCCAGGTATGCACACACGGCTTGGGTTTGCAGAGGGAGAAGGGAGGATGTATACACAGGTGAAGATAAAAACCCTGGAATTTAGGTGATTACATAGAATGTGAAGTCAGCATTAATTGAACTTTTGATTCAGATCCCGAATTTTATAGTACTCTCTGATCAGAGATAAGAGTAGTGAAAGTAAAGACAAGCACAG
This sequence comes from Phaethon lepturus, assembly GCF_000687285.1. Taxonomy (NCBI): domain Eukaryota; kingdom Metazoa; phylum Chordata; class Aves; order Phaethontiformes; family Phaethontidae; genus Phaethon; species Phaethon lepturus. The sequence continues at coordinate 8,254 of NW_010559660.1, forward strand.
ATGGTTTGGGTTAGGGTCAGATTAAATTTTCTTCCTCCAAAATAGTTTCTCACACATTACTTTAGACCTGAAGTTCCATATTTTTCCTCATGCTTTCATTCGCTATATTTACTTAGACCTGGCTATTTCCTCTTGTTGGTAATTTCCTGAAGTAAGACATAGTAAACCAGTGGCTACTTCAAGTAATCTCAAGTTTCATCTATTTCAACAACCATAAAATGTCCAAGTAAGTTTCCTTATCTTCCAGAGCCATCATGCTTTCCTGCCTTTGTCATCTCATCATCAACCCAAAATTTAGCGACCCGCTCTTTTTCACCTGCATAGGGCCTGTACCGTGCGTGTGTGTTTACTGCATCTTTTATCTTCCTGTTACTCCTTCCATAATACTAAAATCTGCTTTCTTCGTGTCCATTCACGTATCCAGACCTGACAGCCACAACTTCCTCCTCCCTTGCCTGGGTGACATCCATGTAAAACAGAATTGGAAACATTACCTTCTTTGCCTGTTACCCTAAATACAATCACTCTCTTCAGACACCTTCACTGGCTGCCCTTTTTTCACAGCATCAGATTCAACCTTTCAATCTTGATCTTCAAAGTGATTCACAGCTCTCCCTGTTACCTACACTAGGTTGCTATCTTGCTGTAACCTCTTCCACCCTCAGTCACGGATCTTAAAATATTGCATTTTCACATACAGAAAGTGTGCATGCATGTCTGTCTCCAATCCTAGATATACACACCTTACACTGCTAGTCCAGGTCACATACTTCTGAACAGATGTTCTCACAGTTTTAAACTGAAAGGATGAAAATATGCCTCAAGATCCCTTCTTATTTATTATATTTAAATGTTTTTTTCCAATTCCTACATTAACACATATCATATTTTCTTCTAAAATATGCCAAAGAGAAGCGTACCCTTTTTCTGAGATAAGAAAATCTCCTGGGGAAGGTGCATGGCTCAAAGCCTTAGCATGTTAGAGTCTGATGTAGCTCCTGGAGCCAGCCTGCATATAGAAGCAACTGCTTGTGTACCTACCTGTTGTTCAGCTTTGAGATCTGGTAAAACAAAAACTGTGCATGACTTGCCAGGGGAGGCACACATTTGATTTAAAAAGCATCTTCCACATAGTGGTTTTGGTCCATTTTTGTAACAGCAGCTAGTTAGGTCAGTGGTTGATGAACCTCAACTTACTGGGATCTTCTTCCTACTCCTGCTTCTCTATTACCCAAGCCTCAGGGTAACTCCTGAAATAAACTGCTTTTAGGATTTCCTGCTGTATATGAGCCTCATGTTACCTTACTTAAGGTCAGATTCAGCTTTCCACTGTGTTAAGACGTGTCAATTAATCGACATTTCTCCACTGCTTGCCTCTCCCCATCAACTACCTTTCTCCTCCCTCCTTCCCCCACTTTTTCTTAATCAATCCCTCATGTACTTTGGTCTGTTCAGAGTGAGCCTTCCTTCCTGCCATCAAGTCAGAGAACAGACGCAGGCTTCATCACACCAGGGAAAAAGGTATTATTATATAATACTACTTAGCCTTTTTAAGAGTGTTTAATGTTCAAAACTGCCCATGAACTGGTTCATATGACACAGAGCAGGAAATGATTTATAAATGGAGAAACAGAGGCAGAAAGGTAACAGGAGTTGTGCAAGGTCTCCCAGAGAGATCATGGCAGGGTCAGAAGTCTCCTGACTTCTAACTCTAGACTTTTAACTCTTTGCTCATTTTCCAGAACATGCTGTGTTTTATTTTATGTGATTCATTTAATGTGTTTCATTTTACACCCTAAATTACTAGGTGATCTACCTTTGAACCCACTGTATCTTCACTCAGCATGCAAATGCATTGATACTGTGCAAGCGTGCACTGTACATCTCATGGGTAAAGGAGAAGTTGACTCCTTGCTTCCAGGGCAAGCCTCGCAACGTACCTAAGGCCCAAGCTGGCACTGGTACTGCCACAGTATTTGTTCCACCAGAGCTGAAGTGCACATCTACACTGCGCACAGAAGTGCTACACTCAGACCTTCAAGCTGCCTCCAGATAAGCTGATCCACCAACACAGCACAACACATGCAGAGACACTAACAGGGTCCCTACCTCAGGGAGAGGCACCTTACCATGGAGCCAGGTTTGGATCCCAAAGCCAGCACTTCTGTCCTTAGTTCTGGAAAATCTATACAGGTGGGGATACCTGTGGCATTCAAAATGACTTTTGGAGCCTGGGGCATTCTGCTCTGTCAATTTACCCTCCAAATCCAGAATCTGGCCTTTTACAGACAGAGCAGTATTGCAACATCTCATGAAACCTCGATTCCTCATAATTTTTATTGTTTTTTTTCTTTTTGATACTTCCTGCTAATTTATATGTATAAGCATATAAGCACACATTAAAAATAAACCCACTTTGAAAAAATAACTTCCTTGACTTACAAGCCGACACAGGTGGAATCTTCCAAAGCCTATATACACACACATATATAAAAAAAAAAAAAAATACAGAGTATGTCAAAAACAGCTGCCTACCCACTGCCTCTAACCAGACCTGAATCACAGTGTAAACACAGACATGCATATCCCCTCTGCATGCAATATGTCTGATTAAATATCTCGTTAGCCAACATGCTTTGCTGGGTTGGTAGAAGGATTTTCAGAGCTGTTCGGGTTTCTGTTTCTAAAGGATTTAGAATCTGCTGGATTTAGATGTATCCTCCATTATTCTGTTTTGTTAGATTTTCCAAAGGGGCTCCGAAAACTTATCAAAGTAACTCCAGAGAAAGAGTTAAATATAAATATAAAAATATAATAATATATAAAAATAT
>NW_010559661.1:0-17731 GCF_000687285.1 Phaethon lepturus
AGCCGGGCGGGGCAGCGGGCAGGTGCTTGGGAGAGACCTCGGCTCCCTCCGGTTTCACTTGAAAAGCCTTTAATAGTTCATATTCGCGAGGTTTGCCCCTAAATATCCCCCTAACGGCAAAGTACTTTGTGGGTGGAAACTGCAGGTATGTGCAGAAACAACAACAAAATACTGCTATTCAGTCAACAAAAAGCACAAGCCTAAAGGTAAGCAGGCTTTATTGGCACACAGAAGCAGCTTGGTTTTGCAGCTATTTTTTTGAGAGATTTGAGTTATCGCGATCTCTCGGGTTCCTGCTTGCCAGATGAAGAATCGTGGTGCTCCCTCTTCGGGCATTAAATATCCCCAGCTGTTGTTTCAGCCGCTGTTAGGGCATTTAGCCATTTTTTTTTAACCCGTGGCCAAATCGGATACAGCAAAATGCAGAATGGGAACATTTTCCTTAGAAAACGGTGGTTAGAGCACAGTTTGTGTAATGAATAATGCAGTATTCTGGGGGGGATTTGTTTGTCCTTAGGTTTGAGTATACACACAAGAAACAGACGGGCGGAGCAGGCCAGTATGGCAAAGTCATAGGCGTTCTGGAGCCCCTGGATCCCGAGGACTACACAAAATTGGAGTTTGAAGACAGAACCGTTGGCACAAATATTCCAAAACAATTTGTGCCTGCTGTTGAAAAGGTACAAAGCGTTTTGTGTGTGGGTATGGTACAAGAAATTGATTTTTGTTGTTTTCCTGCTATACGCTCCATGTTTACTGTGGCTGTCTTGCCTCAGGCAAGGAGGCTGTTCCCGTTACTTCACTGGAAGCAGAATCAAACTTGTGTGGCTCTGCTTAATCTTACATTCCTAGCTTTTCCACTTAATTTAGAAGCTGCTGTTTGTTTTCTTTGGTGGTGTGTGCTTGCTCTGTTTCCATAGCAGTGCCGCGGTGCCAAAGGTAGGCTTTCTGTTCGTACAGACAAACAAGCCTCCTGTTGAATCTGCTTTTTAACGGGCCTCTTCTGCTCTTGATTGTGTCTGTGCGATTCTCAACTCTACCCTCTAGCTATGTAAGTTTTTTTGTGACTTCCCTGAGGCCAGTTAGGTAGGAAACGGTAATTAAGCTAGGTTTCCTGCTGATTCTCAACTCTACCCTCTAGCTATGTAACTTTTTTTGTGACTTCCCTGAGGCCAGTTACGTAGGAAACGGTAATTAAGCTAGGTTTCCTGCATGAATTACCAAATATTCTTTCTTTTTCATCTCTTCTGTGGCTTCCTCTGTGTCTGTCTCTCTGTAACTGTATAATTTATCATGTACTACTTTAAGTAGTACCTAGCATAATTTTTCAGTTCCCGTAATAATGGATCAACCTAAAATAATTCCTTTGTTATTCCATGATGCAACACTTAAAAGATTTTTGCCAAGTCCTGGAAAAACCATGCATTCTGAAATGAATCTTATTCTTCAGTCGAATGGTTAGAGTAGTTCTTTCCACGTGGAGCATTCTTTCAGTTTTTGGTCATACAGTCCCTTAACAAAGAAAAATCCTGAGTACATTTCTTTTTCTTGTCCTTAGCTTGTTACACAGTTTCTTTTTCTAAAAAACATCAGTATCAAACTGAGGTGCCAAAGAATGGTAGTACAAAGTTTTCAAATGCTTGGGAAAGAAAAATTTTCCCTACTCTTTTGTTCTTCCATCATCTTATCAAGCAAGAAGGTCCATGGGGTAGATGGACCCCTTGTCCATCCAAGATGTAACCTTGTCTGTTATTATTGTTTTGGTTTTTAAGTTTAATGTGTTTTATATGCTGATGTTAATGCTGCTCATTTTTAAGCTTCATTTTGGTCTAAAAACTGCTAACTCCAAGATGTTATTTGACAGGGATTCCGAGAAGCATGTGAAAAAGGTCCTGCATCAGGGCACAAGATCTCTGGAGTCCGGTTTGTCCTAGATGATGGTGCACATCACATGGTGGACTCTAGTGAAATCGCTTTCATCAGAGCAGGAGAAGGAGCCCTAAAGCAAGGTATGAAGCTGGTCATTTGAACGCATAGTCCTGCTGGTGTCTTTATTGTTGGAGCTAAATTTACTGACCTTATTTCTATAGGTTCATTTCTTGCCTGGTGTATCCATACATACATTCAGAGTGTGGCTGGTTGCGTACAGCAGAATATATGCAAGCATTTATAGAAATGTTGACGGAGGCACAATAATTCTTTTAGTTGTATGAAGCAAATCCTTTTTCCTAGAATAAAGAAACACTAGCAGCTTCATCCTTGCACAGGTCTGAAAATAACATTCTATCTGACTGCGTGCCTCTCAGCATTACAGTCTCAGCAGTACAAGGCAAGGGAGCTGGAATTCCACATAGTCAGTTATTGTTTTCCCCCACTGATGTAAGAAGTGCTTAGCATTAACCATAAAACACTTCGTTGTTGTGCAGAGGGGTAGCTTGAGTGATAACAGCCTTGTTCTTTAGTTTGTTCAGCTGCATATGAATTTAGCTGAAAGTTAATTTATGCAATCTGGCAAGACACAACTTCACGTTACTGCTTGCTTTCATTGTCGTGGGTCTATTGGGAAAGAAGTTGTCTTAGCTGTCCCGTCCAATCTTACGGTTGGAGTGGATTTGGGTGGCTTCTTGCAAGGCTTCAATTGCCAAATTAGAGGTTATTTAGTACACACGATCTAGGTAGGCACCAGGGTATGATTATTTAATCGAGCTTTTTTTCTCCAGCTATGGAAAATGCCACTGTGCGTATACTTGAGCCCATTATGTCAGTGGAGGTGATGGCACCCACTGAATTCCAAGGAGTGGTGATAGCAGGAATTAATCGCCGTCACGGAGTGATCACAGGACAAGACGGCACAGAGGGTTACTTTACTCTCTATGCTGAGGTTTGTGTTGTTCATTGATTCCTGCCCTTTTATTTTCCTGCTTTGCCTTTTGACTCCATTCCTGTTTTACTTATTGACTAATATGTGTAAACTTGTAGCCAAATTTTACAGTGGATAAGCATAACATCAATTTTCAACTTGTGGCAGTGTATTGTGCAGTATTAGTAAGCCTACTGTAAATCTGTCTTGCTCCAGAGAAGCCGAGTTGCTAACCTAAAATCACGTGGTGGCAGCCAAAGGAGCAGAACTCGGGTTTCTTGAGATGGGCTGGTGGTGCTGCCTCGGAGGGAGAGGGCACAGAGCTCAGGGGGAAGATCTTTTTGTGAGCTGCCTTCCTTCAGCCGTTACCTGCATTAACTGTAATCATTGCAGGTCAACGCAAATGACTTGTCTTCATTGTTTGTTCTTTCTTTTATGTCCCTTCTAAAAACTTACTTATTCTTATGTTAGGTCATGTCGAAGCGTACATCTAGCAGCGGTGGTAGGGTAAATCATGTCCGCAAAACCTCGGCTAACGACAAGCCACATGCTACATCACTCCTGCTTTGTAAATTGTGTTTAGAGCTGCTGTCTTTGAGATATTTTGAATGTACCATCTCTTGCTGGGTGACGCAGATTACTGTATTTGGGATGCTCCCCGCTCTGGTGCATTCACGCTCTGAGATTTTTAGGGTTTCCGGCTAAAAACACATAGTGAATATAAGTTAGTTGAAATAAGGGGTACTTTACAAAAATAGATAATTAGATCAGTACTGTTTACAAGGAACACCAGATTTTACTGACTCTTTATATCATAATTGAGATTAAGTGGATGATAACCCAAAGCTGATGGAAAAAGATCTTGTTTTTACAAGAATAGTATGCTTGGATTTTAGGTGCCACTGAATGCTATGTTTGGATACGCCACTGAGCTGAGGTCTTGCACAGAGGTAAGCACTCCTGGTACTTTTTACTAGAACATGTTCATTTATGTAAATCAAGGGTGCTAATTTGCATCATTATATACATAGCATATGCAGCAGTAAAAGCAATAAAAATCAAAACAAATGCAAAATAGGAAAATAGTCTGTAATAGCTATCATCTGTGTCATTTCTGGACAAAAAATTATTTTTCAAAAATTCTATTTCATACTTTGAGGAGGGAAGAGATTCAGTCTCGTAAGTAATATGAAGTGATAGCTATGAGTGAACGTATTAAATTGACAGGCTGGAAAAGTTGAGGCATACTCCTTAAGTTATAAATATCTGCAAGTAGAAGAGATTTTTGACAGCAGTGCTCACGTTATCAAGATGTCCTTTTTAAATAATATATATGCCTGTAGTTACATGCTCATTGAATGTGTTTGAATTGGGCAAGTTCATGTGTTATATAAAATTTGCTGTTCCACATCTTGTGACACGTTGAGTGCTGGTATTCTGTGAGCACTGGAATATTAATTTGTTATTAATATTGTTATTAATACTGTGATCATTTTCAGATAAGCAGAATCGTCACTCTGATGAGATGGTGATCTTATAGTCTCGTATCAAAAAAAGTGTTCAGATACCGTTTGTCTGGTTTTGCACATCGTGTGTACGTGCCTCAGTACATGGTGGTTGTATGCTTCATTGTAAATTATTATTGCATGTCATTTCAGAGGTTAGGGTGTGGCCTACTGCTAAATAGGATTACATGTTTATGATCCTCACTTCGACTGTTCTTCTTCCAACTCTGCAGGGAAAGGGTGAATATACGATGGAATACTGTAAATATCAACCATGTTCGCCCAGCACTCAAGAAGAAATAATTAACAAATACCTCGAAGCAACAGGACGACTTCCTGCAAAGAAGGGCAAAGCCAAGAGCTGACATTTTTTCCTCTTGAGTGCATTGAACAGTTTTTCACAATCTTCTCTAAAAGCTCGGTTGCCCAAGTGGTAGAAGCAATCAAGGCTGGCTGGATAAGTGCAGGCTGCAGTGGGACTAGGGCTGGTAATTTCATCATAATATCCTTCCTTTGTGGTATTCTCAGCAGCCACCGGGAGATTACAAACGGAATTGTTCACATGTAAATGCTACTCATTAACAAAATATATCAATGTTAAAACACTGATGATAATTTGTCTTGAAATCTGTCTTAATCCAGTTGTATTAAAATAATTTTACTTTTTTACTTGATACATTGTTATTTTGTAATTAGGCTAGTTACTGTTTCTCTGGTTTTGAAAGTTCAAAAATTTTAGTTTAAGAGACTCGGGTAATTATGAACTGCTGGACAGGGACAGGGGTGGCGTCATCCAATACTGAGCATTTTTCACATACATGCTCCAAGCACAGATCCTTTTAGCTCCTGCACTTACAGCGTACCATCTGGAGAACGAACGTCACTTTCCCTCCTCATCCTTCAGGAACAATGCTTGGAGCCTCCGAAGTCCAAACGAACTGGGTAAAGTGAGCTGTCAGTGCAACTTGCTTGTCCCCACATTGGCTTATCTTGGATGGTACAAGTTGACAAGAATGTACGTAGAAGTTAACTCTTTCCAAAACTATGAACAACGTGGATTTATTTTATGGGCTTGCTTTCTTGGCTCTTTGTTAGAAAGCCAAATGAAAGATTCATTTTCCCAGAGTCTTACAGTCAAAAGGACATGTTGCTGCTGATGCTCAGCTTGGCAATCAGTTGAGTAGATCTTGCTCATTCATAGAGGAAAGATAAAAAAAGGATGTCACAGTTAGGTGAGAGAGAGAAGGTATTATCATCACTATTTATTTTTAATTGCTACCAGAAGATCCACGCTGAATTTTCTTTGCGTGCTCTCTCTTCCTGACCTACTCAGCTTAACAGCATTTTTGCAGACTTCCAGTAAACAGAGAAGGATGTTCCAGTTCAAAACCAGCTACATTCCTGGCACAGGATTGTGGTTGATGTTTACCAGACGCAGACAGAACTGTAATGGCTGGGCTTCTTTTCCTCTGCCTTCACGGAAAGGCAGTGAAAATTATTTATTTTAACCTTGAAAAAAGTACAGTGTCAGAGATTTGTCAGGGGCGTGTAAATGCTAACTAAACACAGGCCATAATGTTGCATGATGTTGCTTTGGGCCAGATCCTTCTTGATTCCCTTATGTCTGGAGCTTTATTTTTGTGAAAATACTCAGCTGGAACTTGTTTCAAGAAAAACCCTGCAGGTTCTCTGACATTTGGAAATTTTCTTAAGCAAATATAGCAAGTTCACCAAAATTCAAAGATGTCTTATAAAAGCAGTATGAATGCAAGAAAGAAATGGGGTGGCTGTTATTTTATTTATACTTTCATCTATTTATAAACAGAAATGCTTATATTTATTGCTGTAAGTATATCTTTATATTGATCTAAATATATAAATTATTTCTTTATATTATGCTTATTAGAGGGCAGTCATGGTGTAAATTCCTGGCTAATGGGTTCTGCCAGACGTGTGCTGGTTCTCCCCAAATCTTAGGCAGCCGATGAGAGCATGGCCTCGCTTGGCACAGCGCAGGGGCAGCTGAGGCACAGCGGGCTCTGCTGAACTTCAGCACGAGGGAGAAAACCTGCGGGAAGGGGAAGGCTAATGGATAGTGGGGGACAGTGGAAGAAGCGCTAGCAAGGGCCTAATTTTGGAGTGCCCTGGATTTTCTTTGTGCGTGATGGGTTTTTTTTGTTTTCTTTAATCAAATTTTAGATAGCCCTTGCAGTACATCTGACTTAGTTGAACTCTTCCTAGCAGCAAAGATGGGAGAGCTATTCCTCGTCTCTTGTCCGTGCCTCTTAGAAATAGGCTGTGCGTGGTTTTTTTAGCATGAAGAATTCCCTGTGAACCTGTCTGAGCCTCAACCCGGATAATGTCTGCATTGATGTAACCAAGAATTTTTCTTGGGTAAAAACTGTATGATTTTGGGTTCTGATCCACTGACAGAAATCTTGGCCGTAAAGAAGTTGGGCGAAATGTTGCCTTTGAATTCCAGCAGGTTTGCTACTTGTCTAGAAGTTACTGTGCGGTTTCTTAACTGATGTAAGTTTGTGTTGCTCGTTAGTAGTCAAAGTTACACCCATCTGGCAAGTTGGAAGTGCCTGATCCTCTGTTCTAGGTCTGGCGAGCAGTGCCAAAAACAAGGTAAGGAAACTAAATTTGTGGTTAAGTGCATTGCTACAGTAGAGCCCCAAAATGCAAAATCCATACTATTTTCTTGGTTTAATTCTAAAAAATATTGTCACCAATTTCATTAAGAAATGTTGCCTTTATAAGCTCTGATTTCATGCTTTTGAGGATGAGAAATGTTTTACCAGCACAAAAGAAAACACCGAGAGTATGTGAAATGTTGCTTCACTGAATTTATTGTAATGCCTATTATGTGCTGATATAAAAAGCTTCAGTCAGTAAAAGTATATCAGACCCTAATACACTTGTGTAAAATGCCTGAATTTGGGGGGTTAGCAGATCACCCAGCCTTAATATCCCCCAGTTAAAGCTTTCATGTTGAATGCCTTAATCATTGTTACCGATTACAGATCAACGATAGCGCAATATACGACGAGTTATAAAGAACATAACCATTCCAGAAGGCAGAGACCGTCGCTTGTTTGCCTAGGTAGGGTGTACTTATTGATTGGGAGTTAATTTAACCTGGCGGAAGTCTTGCTAATGGGGGAAAAAATGACAAAGTGGAGACAGTTTGGCACAATCTTGGAGAACAAAGGCAGGACAGTGGGTCTGCTGGAAGCCCATATGGAGAACTTGGTGTGAAAGGACAACATGCTCTTGCAGTAGGGCTTGGTTGTGTTGCGATGGTACAGGGCATGGCAGGCATTAATACAAGAGCTGTTTGACGGTGTATTCTGGCAGCGGGCTCTTCCCCCAGCAAACACAAATGTGGAAATTCATCTGTACAGAGCCTTCCTGCCTTTGCAGTTCTGCCTGTTTTCGTTCAAGGTAAAATAGCAAGAACTGTGTCATACTGCAAATAGACTAAGACACCATCCTCAATTTCTGCCTGGCAGACACTGCCTTGCAGTGTTCTGGACTGGTGTCAGATGTGGGGAGACAACAAAACATGTTTTCCTTCTATCAATATTTTCTGACTTGCCTTCGCAAATCTGAGAGAAGAAAGTTTCTTTTTCTGTAAGCTCACGCCGCAGGGAACCGCGGTGCGTCAGCGGGACGAGGGCCATGCAGACGCTGGTTACCGGCTTCTGTAGGGCCTTGTGGGGAGACGTTTCCCTGCCCACGCTTGTCCACATCCTTTTAAAGGCCAGACGCTGGGCGAAGATGGAAAGTTGGGGTCGAACAGCAGCATCATGAAAGAAAACCCAACCTCGGCCCTATGTGACTCTAACAGTAAGTTAGTGACGTAAAATCAACTTGTGTATGTTTAGCTGTGTATATACGTAGTAGCAAAGTTTTTAGGTGGAACTCTAGAACACCTGAGTCTTGCAGTTTAAGAAATTGGAGGAATTAATTTTGGAACAAAACAGACTAGTGAAAGCATCTGAATTCACTGTTGTGTGACTTGTATAGAAAAATTATCACAACTCCGGGTCTATTAACACAAGGATTTTCTCATTTAATACATACACATAAAGCTGACAATCTCTCTTAAAAATTTGCTCCCCTTTCATGTAAAAGCCCAGCAGCTGATCCAGATTCCAATCCAGATCCATCTTCGAGCCCCCGATTCTCTGAAGCACAGAAGTATTTCACTTTCAGAGGGTGACCAGGAAGCCAGGTGAGGCGCATGTGACATGAAATAATTTCCTGCAGAACAGATTTAAAAATGCACGTCTTTTATGATCTTTGTACTATTTCTCTGTTGATGAAAGGAGGTATTATATGCATATGCTTTCCTACCTGTGTTGGAATTTCATGGAGTAGGACAGTGTAGTCAAACTCAATAAAATCATCTTTCCTTATCTGGACATGCATCAAAGAGGAAAAAAAAAAATCAAGAACACAAGTTACATTGTTGAAGGTTAGAGTCCACTCTGACTTACTCCACTGCATTTAACTTGCTTAGGGAGCAAGATGAATAGGGCTTGAGATGGCTGCAGTCGGTGGCTGGAGTAAGGGAGGTTTTGTATGTGAAGAGAAGGGAAATTAGGAGCACTACCTGCATAAAAACTTTGAAGGCACTAACTGGAGTGTGGGTCTGCAGTGTGACAGCTCTCTGACGTGAAGCTAGGCTAAATCAGGTGCTAATTACTTGAGCTTAACCCTCAGATAAATTTGAGGATCTTACCTATTAATCTTTCGTTCAGAGAAATCTCATTCTGAATAGCTAGGGAGTAAAAAACGAACTGTGTCTATCGATCTCAGATGACTGAGGGAAACAAAGTTTTGGGACCTCCTATATACCAACATACCTGCTGGCGTAAGGTATGTTCCCCAGAGAGTACGTGTTGGGTACTAGACTGATGCTACCTTTGAGCTTGGCTAGGAGGGCAAAGAGTACTAGGAGCGAGTTGGTGTGGGGCTCACAAACTGCAGGACCATATGGTCAAATCTCCTGATTAAACCTGCAGAAGCCAACAGATCCACTCACGCAAAGAAAGAAAAGCAAATTTGGTCCAAATGAGTAAAATTTTTCCACCAAAATCTGGACGAAATACTTGTCCAGAGACAGAGATACTTGTATGGAGAAGCCACTGGGATTTTGGGAGAATCACACCCACTGGGGAGAGCGTGAGCTGTTGACGGTAGTTTTATTCTCTGCTGCTTGGGAGACTCTGTTAGCTTCTCTAACGCAGACGTGTGATTCCCACTTCGCTTACCCACTGCTTCACCGACGTGACTTGCGCCATGAAGTAACCCAAGTTCTCTGTTGACTTTTCCCACATTATGTAGCTGCTGCCAGCAACAGCCAAAGCCCACACTGGCTCCAGGGCAGGTTCAATATTGCCGTAGCTGTCTGCAAGGGAGAAAGAGAGTAACATAAAAACGATTCATTCTGGCTGTTCAGCAGGAAAATGGTAAACCACAGAGCATTTTTGCCTGGTGTAGCACTATTCCTGGGAAGCGGCTCTTCCCTCCTCCGTGTTACAGTCTTGAACGGGAAGGAGAATGATGCTAAACCTGCAGTCACAGTAAAAGTATGAAAGCGTGACGGAGCTGAAGTTGCCAAGAGGCACTATTGGCAGGTCCCCACAAGGAGGTGAGAAACCCAGCGTCCCTGGTGACGGAGGGCCTTACCTAGCCGGCAGGAAAAGAGGGACCGGGGCACTCTGTTTCCAGGGTGGAAAATCTGTTAGCCATCCCTTGTGAATTTCCCACCCGCAGCTGGGGAAGGTGTATGGGGTAAGGCAGTTGCCACTTGAGGACATTTTGCATTTACTTGAATATTAAATTGCACAGGCTTGTTTTTAAACCCCAAACACCTTCACAACGTTGTGTTGACTGCCATTGTTGCTAAAAGCAGCGGGTTTTTTTCTCCCCAGGAATCGTTGGCAAGTGGAATTGTTTTGATAGTTAGCTCTATGGTTTTAGGGTGCTACTGTAAATATGTGTGTCTCCTTTTTAAAACACGTGGATTTGCTTGTGCTCTTAAAAGTGCCCACACTCTTTAAGAGAAAATGAAATACAATTGATTATTTGGAGGAATATACCTGGAATATTGTTTCCAATTACTGGTTTGGTTTGGTGCCTAATTTTTTGGTACAGTCTGTTGTCCTCTTCTTGGATTTGCTTCTGGTCTTTGGTGTGCATGCACTTGATACTGACAACAGGCGGAGACTTTGTCTTCGGATACAACACTGTAGCAAGGCAGCTCCCAGCATTTTCCTGTAAAGGTAGAATTTAAAACTGTTATCTTTAATTGAGATTTTATTTACCAGCACCACATTCTTAAAAAAAGCTCTTGGTACTAACATGTGAAGTATACATGTGGAAGTACATATATGTCTTTGTGACACGCTTTGTATGAAGCTGTAAGGGGGTCAAGAAAGTCTTTAGAAGGATAGAAATTTTTTTCCCAGAAAAGTAAATAGGTTAAAACCACAAGGCTAAAGTGATTTAACAGAAGTTTTTTAATTAAAAAGTGTAGCAGAAATGCACAAAGTCATCTTGGAAATACGTTTGAGAGTTCTCAAGAAATAACATTAATCGATAACAGGAATTTTAATTGTGTGATACTTCATTCTTGAAACAAAAATAATCTAATGCTTCATATTCTGAAAATAATTTGAATTTCATAAAACGTGCGTGTAATGGAAAAGCAGATGCTTACAGTAAAATTGCTAATGACAAAATGACAACTGTCTGACAGAATGAGCGTGTGGGGGGGTATAATTAAAAAGAACACACAACTGTGTCAGCTCTTTATTCTCATTTTGGTGTGTGGACACAGCAGGAGCTACAAGGGGATCATAGGACCATACTGTCACACTGACTTTGGACATTGCAGAGTTTCGCTCAGGCGCTCGGTGGCCTGACGGAGCCAGTCGCTCAGGCACTGAGCGAAGCGGGTACCTACGGTGCTCCGACCACTTGGACCCCGGCGGAGGCAGAGGACTGATTAGTTGAGATACCCTGATGGTGCTAAGAGTAAACCATGCCCCATGCTGGCCAGGCAGGTAGGAGCATAAAGGTGAGTCTTTCCATTGTGAAAGATCCGTTTACGACAGCAATTAAGTGTACCCTGTTTTGGAAGTGTCGAAGTTCATTTAACGTACGCTGTCGGAAGAAACGCGGAGGGTCATAAACTCACCCCACTTCTGTAGTCTTCGGTCGTGAACTGCAGGTAGTACTTGTGTCCGGAGTCGGGGATGCTCTGGAAGAGAGAAGGATTCAGCCATCAGTGTACCTATATGAGGTGTGACATCAGCACTGAGGAGGGAAAACGAGGGTGCGGTGCCGCGGCGACCTCACGGCCTTGTAGCACCGGGAAATTGCTCAGATGAGATGCACCGAGATGATCCCAGCAGCAAACACAAAGGGTCTTAAAGCCAACAATAAATATCCTTTTTGTTAAGGGAAGTTTTAAAACCTTTCTTCACAGAGATATGCAAGAAAAAAAGTGCAGCTCCAAGTCCCTCACAGGACAGATTGATACTGAGTAACTTTAAAAATAATAAAATTACAAATCGGCGTTCAGCTTCTGAGGAGGTACTTTTTGCACAGGCTATCACAGTGCCCTTGAATATATAATTGAATCGAATCTTCCTGACCGATTCACAGCTGAACGGGAATTACACAGGCTAATTTAATCTTAGGGATGCTGACCTTCCTAGGGTTTTCTTCTGTGGTGACTGGAAAGGGACTAATTTCACCACATAGCAAGTCAGAGCAGGATTCCGATCTGTCTGCTCTCTTTTGCCCTGGAAGTACCAGTCATTTAGTTGCCCAATCGACTATCCAAAATTCCACTTGTTGAGGAAAAATAAAAGAATACTTCTTGCTGATGGGAAGCAGGCAGTAGCACCTCTTGTAGCACAAAACATCAGAAAAGCCTTAGAAATGTACACCTTTGAAAGATGTCATTTTCTTGGATTTGGGTTTTTTTTCGGTTTGTTTTGCGTTTTTTTTCCTGTTGCTGACAGAAATGGTTCAGTTAACAAATTGTATTTTTAGTGTGGGATGTTGCAGCCTGTCCTGGCCTCACACATGCTGAAACGTTAACTAGCTTTTAATGTCGGCCATGAAAAATACTAATTACCCTGAAACAGGATCGGTGTCTCATTTAATAGTGTAAGAGCAGAGCCTCATCAAAAGTATTTGCATTATCTGCTCTTTACTTCATTAGTCAGTCTCATGTTTTCCTACCAATTTGTATATTCACTTCTGAAATTTCTGTATGTATTTTTGAGTGGGGATTCCAAATACCAAATAGTACGGAAAACTTTATTCAACTAATCTCTTGTAAAATGACATTATGTGTTGTATGTGACTCAAATTGCTGTATTCCAGCAACGGCACCAATTTGTTAGTCTTACTCATTTTTTAAACAATGCTCTTCAGATAAACAGGGGAATTCTGGCAGTTTGCACGATTTTGAAGATTAGAACCCAAAGCAAACGTGCATGTGTTTTATTTATCTGAACTTGGGCCTCTGTGTTCCCACCATACTTTCTTCCCCACTGAACACACAGCACAGTGTTAGCAAAGTTTCATCCCCAGGGCAAGGTCGTCAGCCTGGCACCTGCCTTTAGTAGATAAGAGGGCAAATTGGGTCAGTCACTTGCTCTATTTTTATGAAATCCCCTCTAGAAGCTTTACGATGAGGCAAGTCTGGAGCTGGACCCAGCTGGCACCGTGAAGGGAATGGAGGGCATGGAGAGAGGACGAGTTCAGGCTTACAGGCTCTTCTCTGCCTCCTCGTTCTGCATATTGGCTAAAATCTTGTCCTCAGAATGACAGAGATCATGGCATGAACAGACACTCTTAGCATAGCAAAATGGTAAAAACTAGCTTTCTGAAATGGAGGTTTACAAAAGAATCAATAACTCATGGTGCTGAAAGAAGGGTCTGATCTCTCATGATAATCAGTGCAGTTAAATCTAAGTTTCTAATTATTGTAAAGCTACCCAAGAGGTGTTATCTCTATCGTTTCCAACGTTCTTCGTTTGATCAATTATGGGTATTTTTTAAGCACAGTGACCTAGGCTTACTCCTTTTCTTGTCATTAGTACTGCAGATGAGAGAACCTGAAATTGAGTCAGTTGAACTACAACGCTTCTGAAGCGGGAGAAAAAAAGCCCCTTTTCCTCAAGGGGCACAGTACAGCAGCCTGACTGCACAGTCCCAGTTACAGCGTCAGGGTCTTAAAGGCTGTAACAGAAGCTCTTTTATGGTTAAGCTGGATCTTTTTTGTCCAGCATATTCAGTCATTTAAAATATGTTCAACTTTTCTTCCGATAGTATTCGTTCTTGTGTTGGTGTCACCTCTTCTGTCTGCTGAAGAAAAAATTGTTTATATGGCTGTGATAACTTTGAGAATAGTAATCAGATTCTGACAAAATGTCTCGGCAGTTTCATTGCATTTGCCTGATACCAAGCACCAATAAAGAAAACAAAATCAATTGGAACTTTTTATAAACTCATTATTCAGCCTCTGATTCTTCTCAATAGAAGGATATAGAAAAGCTTCATGACTAATAACTGGGTAAACACTCACTTTAAAAAGAATACATAACTCTGTGCATATGTGGTTTTTGAAGCAGATATTCTCTCTTCATTTGCAACAACTCCACCGTAGCAATACTACTCCCCTAGAAAACTTTGAAGTGGCACTACACAGCTAAAATACACGTTCAATCTGGGTACACATACCAGAGGGTGGCTTTGATCTTACCAGGGAGAGGGAGAAGGTACATTTGGCATGAAATAATTTTACCTTGTACCGAAGTATTTCTAGTTTTGAAGAAAAGCACCACTTTTATTTCCACTATCATCCCAAAATGCATCGCTGTAAACCATCACATAGTGTGAGTTAAATAAGAGCTCAGGAATATTTGACATCACACAGTGATGGCTGGCTAAAGGCAGCCAAAGATAAAAGTGTCCAGAAGAGAAGAAAACAAGTGAGTAATTCATTTTTCCACTGAATATCTGGGTCACGGGATTGCTTTATTTCCAGGCTCAAAATTAATGCAACTGTCATGACAGATTTTTTAGTACTGTAAAGGCCAGAATAGCAATTTAAGAGCAGTTCATTCCAGTTTTGCAATTGGTTTACACTGCTAACTCCCCACTGGCACAGAAAGGGGTGATCCCTCTCTCACCCCTTGCCACAGGTTTCCATCTCTTCTCCTGTGTGTCGCCCCACCAGCCTTTCTTCCCTGGGACCAGTTTTTGTCGCTGGATCAGAGGGCTGACCTGGTCACTAGGCACGGAGAAGCCAGCCCTGCTGGGAGAGGAGCGAGAGGCATGTCCTTTGGGGTCTTGCCTAGTGGGATTCCCTCCTGCCACCGTCCCTGCAAGCCAGCTCAGGTGGCCTGTGGCTTCTGGAAGTGCTGGAGACGTCTGATCCACAAGCAGCCAGGTGCGCTCTCGGGCTGCCCCAGGCAGGAGGGAAAAACCAGCAGAGGAGGCTCTTTTCTCCAGCTCTCCATATCTAGCTTTCCCTAGACAATCTACCTACCCTGCCACTGACTCTACCTTTCTCACCCTAACGTGGGGTCCTGACTGTTGGAAAGAGTAGAAATCTTTTAACTGACTTCCTAATATTAGGACCATAGTCCTGATACTACGCTGTTTTGTGTCAAGATTAGCTTGCAAAGAGAAATATCCACCTGTAAAACTGTATTTTGTAGTCCTATTTAAGCAAATGTTGCTATTTAGTTGGGATTACCTTTAGACTTCACCTCCTGGTTCACCTACCTACCTACAGCTCAGCTATGATTTCCTGGACAGCTTGGTACCAGAGACTGCTATGTCAGTGTTTTGAAAGTTTCTCTCTTGAATTCTAGGTTCTTCAGCTGGCACACAGTAATGCTTCTCTTCTCAAAGATGTATTTTAAAGTGCAGCTGTCAACAATTCCAGGAGATGCATGCTGCTGTTTCCTAGAAGATACTCCCTTAAATTAAGAAAAACCCACATCAACGAGAAGGGACAACAAAAAGAAAACTGCAGCCAATGGCAAGGTAGGAATTATTGTATGTTTGGCGTATCTCTGATATTTGTTGCTAGGAGGGAAAAGCACTGAAGTCTCATTTTACCTGAACTTGAAAAAATCCTTCACGTTTAACAGAGTTACCGTAGTGGTGATTGTCTCCAGTCCTGTTTATAATTACCACAGTTTCACTGGCTAATAATGTTACTTTTAAAATACAATGCTCATGATTAAATTCCATGATAAAATTATACTATTTTACTAGATCCAGTAATATACTAACCAATTAGGAAACTACCCTTATTAAAAAGAAGAAAAATATTAAAAAAATGAAAACCCAACCAAATAAGAAATACCCCAACATTTCTGTCTCCTGCATTCATGTAATATAGCACATTCTTTCCAGGAAATTCTTTTCATTTTTTTTACAGTGGAGGACAGGAAAGAAGGAAGTGACCGTGTGTAGTGCATTTCTCCTCTCGTTTTCACACAGCGTGCAAAGAAAAAGGGGAAATAAACAGCAGAAAGGGGTTATAGCAAGCTCCTACAGCATCAAGTACTGTGAGGAAATAATGAGGCATTTCACTTCTCTATAATGAACCAATTTTTGTCTTTCCTATATTAAAAGGCAGGTGGCTGATGGTGGAAAAAATCCCTTCCCCTCCCCACAACCAAAACTACCTGGCAAATAGTCAGTTACGCTGGGGTTGGAAAGAGGATCTGCACTGACCTCTTACTTCCGCTATGTCTCTTTACAAGACCAGTGCGCTGCTCCCAGGGGCCATGCTGTTGTTCTTAAGAGGCACAAGCATTTGTATACGTAAATATATATATCCGCACACTGCCCAGTAAATACAAAAGGAGCACTTGAGGCTTTTGAGAGAAGTATCAAATCTCATAGTAAATTTCTGTCGTAGATGTCTGCGGCAATTTCACAGGAAGAACGCAATGCCACAACCATCCTCAGCACCTATTACGCTACCTGTTTACTGACGTGTTTGGGAATGATGATGAGAACAGAGTTACCTAAAGGCTATGGTCTCTGATAAATCTATAGCCGGACGTCGTCTTTGCATTCCCAGACAGGCAGCATGAATAACACTATCCTTCAGCCTTGCGTTACGCAAAGTAATATACAAATTCCAAATAGTTATGCAGTAGTTTGTGTTTTGTCAAATGTAATTGGAAATTGTTCTGGTCTGTTAAATACTGTGCGCAACTCAAACATGCTTCAAATTGTTCTGGAACCACTGTTCCTAAGCTATATGTGAAAGATTGACGCTCAAGTTCAATGATGTAAGGAGCACAATAGTACATCTTAAGGCTGGCTTGGAACTTCTTTCTTGAAACGAAAAATTTTACACTACACCATCTTATTCTCAATTTTAGGAGTGAGGGCCTGGATTGAACAAGCTGTGCACGTGCTGAAGGGCAAATGTTGTAAGATCTCCTTTTCAGATGCCAGAGCCATGAAAAGGATCCAGTGGAATCCAGTGCTGTATTGGGCACCTCAGACTGGGAATCCAAAACAACCGGCCCTCGCTTTAGGGAGCTGCCCAGCACTAACTGAGAGGGAAAGGGTAGAGCGCAAGGCCTGGTTTTAAGTCCCATCCACTGTGATAGCTTAGACCCTCCTCAGCTCTCCAGGAAAGTGGTGCTTTCCTTCCAGGAGCTACAGCCTTGGACAAATGTTCCCCAGAAGTTTCTGCCTGTTGTCTTACTTTCAGAAACTGAGTAAGCTGTTAAAAACCCCAAAACCTCCAAAAAACAACCAACAACCCAACCTGTGGCCAAAGGAAGGGCGGGCGGCATGGCACGGTGCTCGCAGGCAGCGGCGCTGCCCATCGGGGTGCAGGCGCACCGGGCACGCCCTGGGCACCTCCTCGAGCATCCCTGACACGCTCTCCGTGACGTGAAAGCTCTGGCCCTGTAGCCGCTCCTATCGGGGACTCCTGCCCCTTTCTGTCACCTCACTCTGACATGTGTTTTGGCAGATAAAGGCATGTTTTCTGATGGGAAATGCGTTGCCTTTAGTTTGCCTCTTGGACTCTGGAGACAGAAAAAAAAAAAAGCCGAAGCCCTTTCCGTCCCTACTCGCACCAAGTAGACGGCCGCTCCAGAAGCGGTTCTGCTGAAAATGCTCCCTTACCAAACTGTTTTCTTTCCATCATGTGCCGGCCATGGCCCTCGCTTTCCTCTCCCTGGCCTGCGCTACGCTGCTTCCGATTCCAGGACAGGTCCCTCGGAGCCACCTCGGACAACACCCCGGCCGCTGGGCTTGGATTTGGGGGGTATTTAAATCGTGACCT
>NW_010559662.1:0-16705 GCF_000687285.1 Phaethon lepturus
GGGCTGCGAGCGGCTGTACAGCTCTGGCGGTAAGGTGAGTCCGCAGGACTGCCCGGGAGGTACGGGGTGCGGGGAGTCGTTTCGCCTTGCCAGAAGCTGGCCTACAGCGAGTCCTCAAAGGCGGCGGTCCTGCGTGTAGGAGGTGGCCTTTTCGGACAGGCGATGTCATCCTGGTGCTTCCATTTCCCGCCTGCAGGGGCCTTTGCGTCCCCTTGGCAGTAAGAGGACTTGCCCTTCCAAGCCGAGGCATGCTGCAAAGGGCACGGCAGATAATGCTGCCCGATGCTGTGTATGGATGCTAGCAAAGAACTCTGCGCTTGTTTTCTTCTCTGCCTGGCTCGGAGCTGCCATGCATGGTCCGTGTAAGAGACATGAGCTTCCTGTATCTCTAGAATCTGTGCCCAGACTTTATCAGTGAAGTGTTACTGATTGGTGTTAGAGGTGTCCTGGTTCCTAATGCTGAAAGCTTTGAAAAGCAAAGAAGCCAGTTTTCTTCAAAATGTCATATTACTTGGAATGAGCAGGAATAACACAAAGAAAAGTTTCGTAGTGTTGGACCTTTCTGTGTGTGAACCAAGGAAGTCAGACTGGTCTTCTGCATTTTTTTAGTTTAGCCGAGATAACTGTTACCTGTAGCTTCCTTTTCCACAAAGTCTGCTTGCTCCTTGTGATAAGGTCACTGCTGCCTGAGCTGCTAGGTAATGTCGCTGTATTCTTATCATGCATGTGAAGAATAATGTCCTTAATGGTCACCTGAATCCAGTTTTCTTAAACCTTAAATTTAGTATTTTAACAAACTTGAAACTGTGCTAATTCCCAACTTCTTATATGCATAAGAACATAGTACCTTTCACAGTGCTTTCCAGCATACTTACTGATTATTCAGTAATAAATAAATATATATATGTATGACTAAAATGAAATGGTAGCATTTGAAACACTGATGACAATTTAAGTTTTTGTATCTCTGTTCAAGCTATGCCTCTTCTAGAGGAGAGAGTTAATTATTTTTTAAAGACTAAGTCATTGTACGTAGAGACTGTAACCATGGGCTATTAAAATAAATTTCTGTTTTTCAGGAAAAATTAGATATGTCAACATATCCTGTTGAAAACATTAGAAACTTCAGTATTATAGCTCATGTAGATCATGGCAAAAGTACACTAGCAGACAGGTTGTTGGAAATTACAGGTAAGTGTTCTCATTTTATACTACTTTTTCTTGACATGTAAGGTGACGTGTAAGTTTTTGTAGCTTTCATTATTAGTAAGATTTCTAATATCTTTGTTCTTCTAGTGCCAGGTTGCTTGTACTTTTAGGCTGCCAGTTGTGTAGTGTTACAGATGCAAATATGATGCACTTTCTTTCTGATTGAGATTTGCCTACAAGTAGGTGTAAGGAAGTATGTATTTTGGAAGGAGACTGAAAAGGAGCGTACTTCTTTGTTCAAGATGCTACTCCTGTAATTCCAATTGTCCATTAGACCAGTACACACCAAGTTTTTGATGTTTACTGCCAGTGTTTGGGGATGGTCAGAAGGGGACTGTCAGGAGGTAGGAATTCTGGGCAGAGTAGTTTTCAAAAGAGTTATTGAAACAGGGAGGAACTTCAGCTGCTTGTGCTTAGATGGAAGTAATGATATGTCCTCTTCTGAGTGAACCATAAACAGGTGCCTTTCATGGTGGTGAAGCTCACTGATACTGAAGCTGATATGATGCTGCATAGTAAGTTTTAGAAATGTACAACCCTATCTTGATTTAGATTTATTGTGTAGAATAACTGCTAGTAATTAAGTGTAAATTCCATGGATTCTCAGCTTGCCTTTTCCTTCACTCTTTACGTATTGGTCAAGTTGTGTTACTTTCATCTTCTGAGGTGTTTATTGTGTCCTTATTGGAGTGTTTCTTGGACTTCAGTGTTTTTATTTCTGTGATACTGTTGAGGATAAGGAAAGCTATCCCCCTTTAATGTGAAAGTGAGAAACAGAAATGCTAAGGAATCTTCATAAGTGACTGAAACTAGGCGTTCCTTGGAAGAGGGAGACAGAGGTTGCCTTAGAGGGTTCACTAAGGTAGGCTGTAAAGCAATTACTGTATCTCCCAACAGGAGACTAATTTTGGGGCAGAGCTTAAATTAGATACTCAGAAATACCTTTTGGAACAGTCTTGCTTTTCTCTTTAAGGGATGAGCAAAGCAAAACCTGGGAGAAAAGCTTTTGATCAAAGTTATTCTTTATGATTATCTCCTATGTGTCACTACGGGCAATTGTACCTGATGCCTGTGGTAGAATAGAGTTTTGAATTCAGGTCTGTCAAGCTCTATGATAGTGCTCTTTTTGCACTTGAGATTGGCACTGGTTGGAGCCGTGGGCTGTGGAGCTGCTCTCCAATGATAAGGGGTGAATTTTCTTTAAACAACAAAATTATTTAGCACTGAATGGAATCTTTGCTGCTTCTTAATCTCTGATTTAGACTTACATGATGCTTTATATCCTGTTTGTTCAGTAAAATATTTTATATAAATTCATATGTAAAAATTTATTTAACGAATGTTAAGAATTGAAGCATAATTTTATTTTTAAATTAAAATCTAGGTTTAGTTTAATCACATGGTAAAGCTTCATTTGCAGCTGCAAGTCCCATGTTTTCCTGTTAATGGCATTTTCAAGAATTATTTATTTTGAAAGCTAATGTACTAAATGAGGTAATAAAACTGTTTTTTTTTTTAATTTTAGGAACAATTGCTAAAACTGACCGTAATAAACAAGTGCTGGATAAACTGCAAGTGGAACGTGAAAGAGGAATTACAGTTAAAGCACAATCTGCATCTCTCTTTTACAATCACGAAGGAGTAAACTACCTCTTAAATCTTATTGACACACCAGTAAGTTAAGTATAAACAGTGTTTAAATCACATAAAACTAAATGTCTTTAAAAGTAAGAGATTTCTGGCTTCTTGCATTTATTCAGTTTCTTTTTTTTTCTAAGAATTGTGAACATATATACAAATGAGACATCATAATATAGAAATCTTTGCAAAAGACTCTAGGAATACCTTAAATTGTAAACAGTTATTTTTTCCACAGGGCCACGTAGATTTCAGCTATGAAGTATCACGATCACTGTCTGCCTGTCAAGGTGTCATACTTGTAGTGGATGCAAATGAGGTGGGGTTCTTAATTCTTGTTTTCTACTTAGAATTTCAACAATTTCTTTAAGAAAGCTAGAGAGAAGACTAGATTGGGGTTTTTGCTCCTAGTCTTTCTCCATAAAAGTCGTACATTGCAGAAGAAGAGTAATGGGAGTTGAAAAAAAATTCTAGAGACAAATACTTGTGTGGTGATAGGTACTGCAGTTCCATGACATAGCAATAAAAGCACAGGATTAATGAAGAATCAGATTTTACTTTTTTACAGAGTATGAACTTTGCAGATGGCAGTCTGGAGAACTTTAAGCTGTTGTACTAATACCCATTGGAGTACTTTCAGTTTCTTGTTGGAAAGCTTGACGATTCATTCAACCAACCACACTGTTAGTTTTAACTAACTGCTGTTGTGTTTTTGGTCATCTATACTGATACTGGCAACATTAAAGCTAAAAGACATTATAAGCCAAACGTGAATAAACTTATTCTGGAAACTTGGGAAGATGTATATTCACTAGGTTAATGGGTTCTTGACTGATCTTGCAGGAGAAACAGGAGAGTGGGGGAGTAAAATGTCTGTAAAGTAATACTCAAATTTACAGACAAATAACATACTAGGAGGGAAGTGAAATTAAGAGTTGTACTTTTATTTGTACAGTGTTAGAAACATTTTAAAGAATCAGTTAACAGACTAAAATATGAGGGTTATGGGATCATGATTTTAAACATGGATACATTCTCACAAAGTATTTTGATGATAATTTTCTCTATGGCATATTTATGATTGGCTTGTACGAGGGTCAAATGAATGCTACTTTTTTCCTTGTTATATGAAAAAACCCACCAACAACTGACTGACTGACTTTCAATGATTATGAACACTTGCTCTTTCCTAGCTGGTGGCCAAGTGGACTTCTTAAATAAGCTTCGGTAATAAATATGTTTTCGGAATGTGCGGATGTTTTCATATTTAATGTGTATATATTTTTTGATGTCCTATTTAAGTATTATGTGATTATTTGGTATTCTGTATTGCCTTTCAATCAGAATGCTTACAAACTCAACTTTTTCACTGTAATTGTTAGTGTTTTAGTGTTTTTCCGGCCAGCCTGAATTCTGGAGGTAACTTTCAAGATTTAGGTCTTAGTTTTTTTGGGGTTTTTTTTTAATACATGTTCTTTGCTGCTTCTTTACATGCCTAAAAAGTTAGGCTCGTATATCCATAGTGAATATCCCTGTATAAGTAATTTTCCACTTGATCTGTTGTAAAAAAAGGGAAAGACAATAAGTAGCTACTTTTTTTTCCCCATCTGTTCCCCTTCATCCCCTCTTCTACCCTAATTATGGGCAAGCTAATTGTGATGTTAGGCTTTATGCTCTCATTCATTGTCATCTCTATCTCTTTGTTTTCACTTGCCTGGTACTTGGATCTGGAAGGTAATCTTCCTTTTCTTTTCTAATCAGAGCTGTTCTTTTGCCATCCTTTTGAAAGAAATGTGAGGTACAAACCTTATAATTTGTTTTCTTTTTAGAAATAACTGTAAGGTAAGTTGAAGGTATGTTCCTGCCCTCTGGAGTAACTACAGTCTCATGATCATGATAAACATCCCTTTGTCTTAGTCCATTTGTGAATAGTTTGTTGTGGACAAAGAAGCTGTTTTTTGAGGTTATGACCCGTTATGATCTTGGCTATTCAGAAATAAATATCATATACAAAAATATGTACTTGGTGCATAGTGTGTACATAATACTGTGTTATCTATAAATAATTCCATGTAAGTGGAAGTAAGATCACACATACAGCATTATTAGTTTGTCTACTTATACTCAGATGATGAGAATGTTGTGTTCTTTCTCAGCAATGTGTATAATCAATAACCTTTACTAGTTTTCCATTCCCCAAATGAAGGAGTGGATAGAATAGCAAAGTAATCTTATGTTGTGGAGTATGCCGAAAAAACCCCAAACAAACCAAACCACCAAAACTCAGGAAGATTCCATGTTAAACTTTTTTAATGCTTATTTTCTAGGGTATTCAGGCTCAGACAGTGGCCAATTTCTATCTTGCTTTTGAAGCACAGCTTGCAATAATTCCTGTCGTAAATAAGGTAACAGAGGTTTTAGAGTTTCATATTAAATGGTTGTTTAAATGTGTAGAAGATTGATAAGAAATGTGTCCTCAAATAGAAGTATATAATGAAAAGATAACTAGAATGTAATAATAATTTTGTGTATTTGCTGTCTGTTTAATATTTTACAGTAATTGCTGGGAACTTCAGTTTCCATTTCATAAAATACAGGTAGAAACATTTTACAAGCAGCACTGAAAAATTACTATTGTAGTCAGTATAGTCAGAAGCATTGTGTAAATTGTATCTTGATCAGGAAATCTGAACCAGCTATGGTTAACAAACAAATAAGCTTGAAGCAAACAAGAGCTATGGTATGAGAAACAACTGACCACTTAGGTAATACTCAGTACTCTGTATTTTATCCTAATGAGAACAAGCTGAACCTGTGGCATTCCAGGGTGTCAGATTGACTTGATGTTAATTACAGATGAGAGTGTTTAGCTGCTATGGGCATTTGGATATGAATGGACAGAAGGTTGCAGATGAACCTACATGTGCTCTGCCATGCTCCAAGCAGACTGGTTGTGATGTGGCTTTTGGACAGCCCCATAATCCAAGGGGAAATGGTTAGCGACCTGCTGCACCACTTAGACACACACAAGTCTATGGGGCTGGATGGGATCCACCCAAGAGTATGGAGGGAGCTGGCTCACCAGGTCACTTTCCATCATTTATCAGCAGTGCTGGCTAACTGGGGAGGTACCAGTTGACTGGAGGTTAGCAAATGTGACGCTCATCTACAAGAAGGGCCAGAAGGAGGATCTGGGGAACCACAGGCCTGTCAGTCTGACCTCGGTGCTTGGGAAGGTTATGGAGCACATAATCTTGAGCAGCATCACATAGCACGTACAGGACAACCAGGAGATCAGGCCCAGTCATCATGGGTTTATGAAAGGCAGGTCCTGCCTGATCAACCTGATTTCTGTCTGTGACAAGGTGACCCACTTAGTGGATTAAGGGAAGGCTGTGGACATTGTCTGCCTAGACTTTAGTAAAGCCTTTGACACTGTCTCCCGCAGCATTCTCCTGGAGAAACTGGCTGCTCATGGGTTGGATGGGGGTCAGCTGGCTGCTCATGGGTTGGATGGGGGTCAGCTGGCTGCTCATGGGTTGGATGGGGGTCAGCTGGCTGCTCATGGGTTGGATGGGGGTCAGCTGGCTGCTCATGGGTTGGATGGGGGTCAGCTGGCTGCTCATGGGTTGGATGGGGGTCAGCTGGCTGCTCATGGGTTGGATGGGGGTCAGCTGGCTGCTCATGGGTTGGATGGGTGTCAGCTGGCTGCTCATGGGTCTTTGTTGTGTAAAAAAAACTGACTGGATTTCCAGGCCCAAAGAGTTATGATGTATAGAGTTAAATCCAGTTGGTGGTCGGTCGCAAGTGGTGTTCCTCAGGGCTCAGTATTGGGCCCGGTTCTATTTAATGTCTTTATCAATGATCTGGATGAGGGGATTGAGTGTTCCCTCAGTAAGTTTGCAGACACCACCAATTTGGGAGGAGCTGATCTGCTTGAGGGGAGGAAGGGTCTGCAGAGGACAGGCTGGATAGATGGGTGAGGCTCAACAAGGTGAGGTGCAAGGTCCTGCACTCGGGTCACAACAACCCCATGCAATGCTACAGGCTTGGGGAGGAGTGGCTGGAGAGCAGCCCGGTGGAAAAGGACCTGGGGGTGCTGGCCGGCTGAACATGAGCCAGCAGTGTGCCCAGGTGGCCAAGGCCAACAGCGTCCTGGCCTGTATCAGAACTAGTGCGGCCAGCAGGAGTAGGGAAGTGATCGTGCCCCTGTACTCGGCACTGGTGAGGCCGCAGCTTGAATCCTGTGTTCAGTGTTGGGCCCCTCACTACAAGAAGGATGCTGAGGTGCTGGAGTGTCCAGAGAAGGGCAATGAAGCTGGTGAAGGGTCTGGAGAACAAGTCTTATGAGGAGCGGCTGAGGGAACTGGGGTTGTTTCATCTGGAGAAGAGGAGGCTGAGGGGGGGACCTTATTGCTCTCTACAACTCCCTGAAAGGAGGTCGTAGCGAGGTCGGTGTTGGTCTCTTTTCCCAAGTAACAAGAAATAGGCCAAGAAGAAGTGATCTCAAGTTGCACCAGGGGAGGTTTAGATTCGATATTAGGAAAATTTCCTCACTGAAAGGGTTGTCAAGCATTGGAACAGGCTGCCTGGGGAAGTGGTAGAAGCACCATCCCTGGAGGTATTTAAAAGACGTGTGGATGTGTTGCTTACGGACGTGGTTTACTTGTGGACTTGGCAGTGCTAAGTTAACGGTTGGACTTGATGATCTTAAGGGTCTTTTCCAACCTAAATGATTCTATGATTCTTCTAATCCTGCTTTTTGAAATACCAGATTTTTAACAGCTGTGGTTTTCAAATTGGAAATTGCAGATGTGAGCAATTTAGAATGCTGTCAGCATAAGCTTAGGTTGTCTTGTATTTATGCGTATACACTTGCCTTAGTGATGTGTAACTTGTGTAATTTCTGTGTCACTTCTTGGTTGACCCTTTAACCTGAGAACACTTCAGACTCCTATCTGTGGATAGGAAGGACTTAGATAATTTGGTATATATGTAACAGTCCTGGAGCTCATCATAATTTAAATGCACCAGTTCATGAACATTTGAAATGCTTTTTTTGGGTGAGTCTTCAAGTGACTTTTTACAGAAATAACTTTAAAGGTTCTTGCTATGATAATCCATATATTCCTTCATGTGCTTTAGTGTGGGTTGTTATTTTTTTGTTGTTAATGGTGTTACACAGAGGGGATAACATGTCGCAGCACAATATTTTAGAAGTGTAGTCTTAGTTTTAAATCCAAATGTTGTGGTTTATACAATTTTGGGGGGCTGTATGATTGGAATCACAAGAGTAGTTGTTGCTCAGCTTAAATTAATTGGTTTTTGTAGATGTATATTGTACTTAATGTTTGATCCTATAAACAGTATAGGTAGCACTTATGCTTTTGAATTACTTTGTAAAATAAAGGTTTTTTTACCAGCTTTTGGACAAAGGTGTTTTGTCTAGTGAAACAAACAAAAAATAGTCTAGTTACAGAGGGTATCCTTCCTAAAGTCAAGCAAGGAAGACTATTTCTAAATTGAATCTGGCTAAAGTTCTTTTCCTGAAGACATCCAGTATTACTTATAAATACATAAAAGTTCCTTGACTTGTATATTTGGAAGTGCTGGATCATGTGGAAGACATGGTTGCCTGTATATTTAGCAGTTTATTGTTTTCCAGATTGACTTGAAGAATGCGGACCCTGAAAGAGTTGAAAAACAAATTGAGAAGCTGTTTGATATCCCAGTAGATGAATGTGTAAGGGTAAGATCTCTTATAAGTTTTGTAACATGGCTGATTGTATAACTATGACTACTTTGTAGCTAATGAAAGACATGTACATGTAGTAAATCAGCAGGGTGTCATCTGTCTGCCTGTCTTTGTGTGACATACATGAATTTCTTTTAAGATTGTCTCTTGGAAAACAAGACTGGAGAATGTATACTAGAATTTTTAACCAAGAAATGTCCTGATGAATGGCATCAGATAGATTTTAAATTATTTCTCATTGTGGATCCATAAATTGTTTTCATTTTTACCATAATTGCCATTCAGGAGACAAAAGAAGAGTTATCGGAATAACTTATAATCAAATAAGCATTTCATAGTAATAGCATTCTAAAGCGTGCTTCAGAGTGCTTTGAATGGGTAGTGTTATCTGTGGCCACCAAAACTGTCTAAGTAAATGTGACACTATTTAATAGATACTTAATGAGTGTAAGAAACATAGCTTATAAAATTGTTGTTGGACTTGTTTTAGATTTCTGCTAAACAAGGAACAAATGTTGAAAAAGTTCTTCAAAAGGTCATTGAGAAGATTCCACCGTAAGTCTGTGTTTAGTTATGAAACCTTGTAAGACTAATTAGGAAAACATGAGTTGCATGTATACAGTATTGGCAGTAGTTTTGCACTTAATATTCATCTGATTTAAAGTCAATAGTTTATAAAGAGATGTGAGAAATCTAATGTCAGAGCTGGTTAAGTCAGTTTCAAATTGCAAATCAGAAAAAATGACACCAGATTTGAGATGCCTTTTAAAAAACGAATGTGTGAATATCAGTGGAGAAGATTTCTTTATTCTTAAGAAGTGTGAAAGGAAAATTAATGTGTCTGAAATGAAAGATGAGAGGTGAGCCACTAAAGGTGATACTTTTTTTGACTGTTCATATAGCTTCCATGAATCTCAGTGTTTGATGATGGGTGCCGTTACTCCTTTGCGCATTGCATACTTAAAATGGTAAAGGTAACTGAAATCTGCTGCGTTTAGAGTTTCATATCCTGAACCCAACCTTTAAAATAGACTTTTATCTGAGATTTTGATGACAAAGCTGCTAAATTGAAGTTGTTTCAATCAGCATATTGCTTTTCATTCTTTTTTCCTACTATTGGCTAATAATTGTAGTCCTCATATTAGTTAATCATTACAGTTAAAAAAAAAAACCAAACACAATGAAAATCCAAGATTAGTTTTTTATGAAAGATCGCAAAACCAAAATATCAGTGGATTCGTTTTTAAACTGAGCTGTTAGAATGTAACTTGAATTTTTGTTGTCCCCCATAATACAATATTTTAAGCATCAGTTTCACCTGTTGTGAAATGGGTATGATGGCTACTCATTTGATTTTTTTCTGTTTATACTGCTATTGAACATGGGGGAAACAAAATATAAATATTTGCTGCATAATAGTGAAACACTGAAATGATGTCTGGTAAGTGTTTACTGAAAATTACTTGATAGTTTTATCTATATTAATGTGAAAGTTTTTGGGATGGGGGTGCTTGCTCATTCATTATTGAATGAAAAAACACACTGCTTAATATAGTGTTCTAATTTTTATTGACAGACCCCAATGTAATACTGCTGATCCATTGAAAGTGTTAGTGTTTGACTCGACCTTTGACCACTACCGAGGCGTCATCGCTAACATTGCGCTCTTTGGTGGGGAGATTCAGAAAGGGCATAAAATCGTGTCTGCACACACAAATAAAAGATACGAAGTTAATGAAGTTGGAATTCTGACTCCAAATGAACAGCCAACGCATAAGCTGTAAGTAAAAATTTCTTACAGTGGAACAAATCATAAATTGGTGTAAGATACATAATGTTGCATTTCTGTTTGATTTTTGCTTTAAGTGATAAAGGTTGGGAGATGTCTGGGTTTTTTGTTCTTTGGTAGTGAGTTTTTTTATGATTATGATTTGTAATTTAATGCTCAATGTCAGTCTTTTTCATTTTGGGCATGCTGAGGCAGAAGCTTTTGGGGACTGCTTTTTGGGCACTGCTAGGGGGAGGAAGCCATTCTATCATCTAGAGTTCATGGAACATCTGGACAGCTAGGTTTTTTTAAGACTAGCATTTAATATTCTTATTCAGCTGTCCAATTTATTTCTAGGAACTACCTTGTTTGAGAGTGGAAGGTAATGGGGCTTCATCTTAGTTATTGCTGCAGCATATTTTGAGGGTGGAAAACTTAAAATCCATGAATGCAACAGCTTCCAGAAACTGGCTCCTCATGGCAGCAGTGGGAAGAAAATCAGGTACTTAGAATTAGTGGAGAAGCTTTATCAGTTTGCATCCAAGTATGTGTTAATGAGTTTCTTGGGAGATTCTCAGTGAGACTAGGTTACTTTGTGTGGTGGGTTGAACCCAGCCAGCAACTAAGCTATGACCAGCCACTTAGCTCACTCCCTCAACCCCAGTGGGCTGGGGGAGAGAATTGGAAGAGCAAAAGTGAAGAACAACTCCTGGCTTGAGCTAAAGACAGTCTCATAAATGAAGGAAAAAGAAATAAAAATAAGTGTGCAAAGGCAATCAATTACTCACCACCTCCCACAAGAAGACTGATGCCCTGCTAGTCTACAAGTAATGGCCACCTTGGAAAGACTACAGTCCTTGTTTTTTATTGCCAAGCATGACATTATATGGCATGGAATATGCCTTTGGTCAGTTCAAGTCCTCTGTCCCGGCTTTGTCACCTCTCAGCCTCTTGCCCACCTCTAGCCCATTTGCTGGGGTTACAGAGTGAGAAACAGAAAGTACTATTCAGCAACAGCGGAAACATTGGTATGTTGTCAATACTGTTTTAGTCACAAATCTAAAACGTAGCACC
Source organism: Phaethon lepturus (assembly GCF_000687285.1). Lineage (NCBI taxonomy): Eukaryota > Metazoa > Chordata > Aves > Phaethontiformes > Phaethontidae > Phaethon > Phaethon lepturus. The sequence goes on from NW_010559662.1 coordinate 11,445, forward strand.
ATACAGGGCTCCAGTTCCAGCCAAATTGGAACTGAATTCCAGCCTAAACCAGTCTACCATGGGTTCCCCTCCTGACAGCATTATGTGCTGATGGAAGGTATTTGTCTTTTGTTGTTTCTGCCATTTCGTACATGAACCTTGCTGTGCTGGCAGCTGGGAACTGTTCTGGTTCTGTCTTAGATCCCTGAAAACTCCCCTCTAGCTCCAGCTTTCAAATGGGTGTAGCACAGCATTCAAAATCCAGAACTATAAATGTACTCTTTAAATGTAACAGAAATATGGCTACTTGAGTCAACAGATACTTTGTCCCTTGAGACAAAGTTCACAACTCCGAGGAGAAAAAACTTAAATCTGGCTTATGGGCTTTTAGCAGAGGGTGATTTATTTGAATTTCTGACTGAGCTAAGTCAAGTGGGAAAAATAGTAGAAATACTGATAATGCCAAGAAGCATGTCCGTATAATGCCACTTTTATTTAGATATGCTGGACAGGTGGGCTACCTGATTGCTGGGATGAAAGAAGTAACAGAAGCCCAAATAGGAGACACACTGTTTTTGTATAAACAGCCAGTGGAGCCTTTGCCTGGCTTTAAGTCAGCGAAGCCAATGGTTTTTGCAGGTGAGGAGTAAACTGATATAAAGTGGAATTACTTCTTTCCAGTAACAAGAGTAAGAGAGCTGTTAGAGCTTTTAAAACAATGTACATATATGTTAAGAGTTGTGAGGATTAGAATTTTAGCAAAGTTAAGCTAAAGAGGCATGTCATTTATATAGCTTTGTGTAATTTTCCCTGTGACTTAACAGACAGGATTAATAATAGTTGCAGACTGGTTTTATATGAGTACAAGACTAACATATATTTTTAGCCATGATTATTGCTTCTAATGCCAGTAAACTCTTGACAGCTGGAAAAGAAGTGTTGAGGCTTTAAAAAAGTATGTCCATTTTTGGCAGTTCTTCATCTAGATAATCAGGTTTGCATAATTACTGTGATTTTTTTTTTTCCTTTTAAAAATTAGCAGTTGTTTCTTTTTCATTAAACATGGTAAACTGCCAAAGCTAATATTCAGAAGGATTCTGTAAAATATTTGACATTTTAAGCTTATATAGTTCTGTTGAGCTGTTTCCACCAGCTTCAGTAACTACTACAAATACTATGGAAGATAGCTTTGGAAAAAAATAAATTCTGGAAGTCACTTCCTAGACTTATTGTGAGGGAATGTATAAAACTCACTTGAACTGTCTCATGGAGATTAGGTGGTCTGTCAGTGAATGTAGAAACGTGTAATCCTGTAAATAATGTTTTTTGTATGCACATGTGTTGCTTCTTGGTGTAGAGCAATCAACATTTTCGGAATACGTGGTGATGTGAAAAGTGATACAGTAGAATTTATTTCAGGTAGTAATTATACAGACAGCTGCTTTTATTAATTTAAATAAATAAAGCCACTATTTTGTAGGTCTGCAGTGTAAACAAAATAGTGTTTATACTCAGTTGTGCATCTTCCACAACTGTGAAGAATTAGATGAGTACAGTATCCCTACCATTATGGTTTGAATGTTAATTCCTGTTTTGATGAGGCAATCTAAAACTTTATTACATTTTAACTAAAGGTGGGGGGGAAATTCCTTATATTGTTTTAAAGTTGGAACAGAAAGTAAGCTATTTCTGATTGTATTACTGTGCTCGCTATAAGAGGCATGTTTGAAAGCCAAGTACACACTAGATAGAACTGATGTGATAGAAAACTTTATCTAATATGTTTTGACAGGAATGTATCCTGTAGATCAAACAGAATATAATAATCTTAAAAGTGCTCTGGAAAAGCTGACATTGAATGACTCCAGTGTAACTGTTCATCGTGACAGTAGTCTTGCTTTAGGAGCTGGATGGAGGTGAGGCTTTTATACTGCTTTCATTTTGTAAATTGAGAGTACAAGTTTAAGGCAACTGAAGGTTGAATTAAAATGAATTCAAGATTAGGAGCTTTAATTCAAATTAATGATGGGTAAAGATCAAAAGCATTTCATTTTCTTACATTCTGTATTTCCACAGAGTATGCAATTTGTTGTGATTGATAGTTTTTGTTCTCAAACACTCATACTATTCAACTGTAGGATCATTTGGAGATTGTTTGCTGTGCCTGGTATTGCCAGACTAGCAGTGTAAACATGCTGGAGGGGAAAAGAAAAACAAACCACTGTGAAATTCTAGGGGATATACAAATACTTTCACCAATAAGATATTTTTTTCCCCAGGTTGGGTTTCCTTGGTCTTTTACATATGGAAGTTTTTAATCAGCGTTTGGAGCAAGAGTATAACATGTCTGTCATTTTGACTGCACCTACTGTTCCTTATAAAGCTATTCTTTCCTCAGCAAAGTTGATAAAGGTATGTTAAATTTATTACAGCTTTATGTAAATGGCAACTTAAAAGCCTCCTATAATGAACATCTGCACTATTTTTTTAATATAGAGTAGTACTTTACTTTATGGTTAACTTAAAACTTCTTTTAATGGATTTTTTTTTTAAGGAATTTTAACTTTCCTTCCCTCTTCTATGTCAAGCACTCTTTTTTTTTTTTTTTTTTTTAAAACATCTTATAGCCATCCTTGAAAATGTAAATAAAGGACATATTTCTTGCTATATTTTTTTAAGTGCATACTGACTGGACTGAGTTTAAAGCAGATGAAATAATCTTCCAGGTTTTATCAATCAGAAAAACGTTAACATTTTTAGGAATAGCTTGTAATGCTACTGTAGAATGGCAGGGGCTGGTGAAGACAAGTGAGGTTTTGATCACAGTGAAATAGACATGTGCAAACTTCATTGGATTGAGGGCAAAAAAATTACTGTGCTTGAGTTTCAGAGAGATTGAGAGAGAGGTGGACTTGGGAACACCTGCTGAAAGGAGGCTGCAAACTTATTGTTATTATAATGAGCAGAAGCCCATTATTATCCAACATGTACCTCTAAACACTGAGGAAAATCTGTAGATTCCAAACAGCTTGTATAAGAAAGGTTGCTGTACTTGCAAGGTGTAAGGCATATGCCCCTTTTCTCTCCAGTTGTTTTGGTTTCTTCCTTAGGCAGCGTAGCAGCTATGAATGAAGTAACTGACACCTTTGGTGCATAAGTGATTCTGGATTGTTGATGCGGGACACTGTTTTCAAACAGTGCTGGAAGTTGGGTCGTTGTTCAAGACCACTGCCTTGTCAGTGGCAGTGATATTATCACTTGCTTTTGTGCGTGGATGAGGTTGTATGTACGTAAGAAGCATGACCTTCCTTTTATTCTTACTTCAGAAGGATAACTCCAACCCCTGTTGAGATGTTGGACTACAAGAAATAGGAAATGAAAGCACTTGCATAGGAATTGAAAACTTAATTTGTAAGCCCACTTCAGCCTGTAAGGGAGGCTGAACCCAATGTTCTATTTAGAGAAGAATGTCCCCAGCACCAAACTGCAGAATACTTGGAGCAGATCGTTTGCTGAAGCTGTGCTTTATACCTTACCGGGTCAGGATGGAGTAAGAAGGAAGATCCTTGCTCGACAGGCAAGAGAGGGATGCAAAGATGGACAGAAAGACTTTTTTATTTCTATGAATAACCCTAGGTTGTTGTCCTAGTTCTAAGCACTCCTTATGTTTAAAGCATTCTATCCAGTGAATTTAAAAAAAAAATTCCTAGTGAAAGTAACTCCTATAATATTTCTGCATAATAATATTTAAAGAGTGCTCATCATTTCATGTAGAAATCTCTTTTAAAATTGTGCTTGGTATAAATTTGAGTTGTGTAATTCACAAGTGTTTCCAAGCAACTGAAACATTTTTTAGCATTTTTTCTATGCTATTTTTGTCTCCTTTGCTATTCAGTCTACTTATTTGTAAAATTACTGTATCTGTTTTATTTGTTTGTTTTCAGGAGTATGGTAAAGCAGAGATTACTGTTATCAACCCTGCTCAGTTTCCTGATAAACTTTCAGTATCTGAATATTTAGAACCAACTGTTCTTGGTACTATTGTAACACCTCATGAATACATTGGGAAAATAATTGCTTTATGTCAGGTTGGTGTATAGTTTTAGTTTTGTCATTTGCATTTTTAAGCTTTTCATATCATACTTAAAGTGAAGATACTAGATAGTAAGATACTAGATATTAGTACTTAAATAGTATCTCTGACAGTAATTATTACAATTTTTTTTTTCTTTCAAGAGTGTTTAAACTTTTAATGTGTAAAATTACTTCTGAACTACAAAATCCTTATTGTGAAAGTTAGTGATGAAGCTCAGTGACACTGAAGTACCTAGTCAAGCACCTGTGCTAGACAAATTCATCCTGAAAGAATGGAATCTGCAGCAAGGGAATAAGATCTATTGGTTTTTAGAAGTATATTCGTGGAAATAAAACTTCTGTCAACACCTCACCTTCATAGATGTCTTCAGTACTTCACTGGAGTACATTTATGATAGTGATGGCTAATCACATTTCCCCAAGTGTATTTGGAATACTTTTAACTACAAATGTTTTGACTGTCATGCATGTTGTCTTTATGTAATTTCTTTGCAATATTTTTCTTAGCTTTTAACATTTCAAAATACATAATACAAAAGAGTACAGCACTTTTGTGTGTATATGACAGTATAGTGAAGTATAAAATCTATGAAAAAGAATTCCTAAAATACCTTTAAGAACACCTTCCTGGCAGGAAAGATGAGCCTGCGAGTCCTACTGTGTAATACTCCAATGTGTGTGAAAATCTAATTTCAGTGAGATTTATGGACAAATAATTATACATTTAAAAGGCAGCAGTAAGCAGAAGTTGTTAAGGATTTCAGAAATTCAACTTTTAGAGAGGATAGGCTTGAATAATTTTTCCAGTTAAGTTACATCCACTTAATTTATGATGGTGCTGCAATTTGTTCTAGGACTTCAGCGAACTACCAATAAGAAAGTTACTTTGGGGCTTGAAGTACAGGAGTTCTCTTGTGTAACTGGATAGCTGTTTATTTTAATTTGCTTTGTATTTATTTGTTGAAAACTTCCTGTTAAGGGGAACTGAAACAATTTTTATTTGTCTAGGATCGTAGGGCAGTCCAGAAGGATATGTTGTACATTGATGAACACAGGGTTATGTTAAAATACCTCTTTCCACTGAATGAAATTGTCGTGGATTTTTACGATGCTCTTAAGTCTCTGTCTTCTGGTTATGCAAGGTAACTACCTCATTTCTACCCCCTTCCACTCCCCCCTCTCCCCCC